>NC_139831.1:7607041-7749541 GCF_963691815.1 Echiichthys vipera
AAGCTGTGGCCATGTAGAGAAACTCTCATGGCAACAGTCAACGCCAGTTGTTCGATACTGTAGCCTGGCACGAAGAGTGCATTTCTGAGCCCACAATGGATCATGCATGACCACAACACTTAAATATAGAAGCACAGGCAGCAAAACTAAAACTATTCTAGCAGTAGCTGATGGTAGGCCTTGTTGCAAAAGTATTGTTGTGATTACTAGCCGTACTTAATAATAACACATTTCATGTACACATTCAAAAAGAGTTATCTTTCAATAGAGCCGCATGTTGAAAGTACACTCTACACATCAAAATCAGTTTACTGGTCATTAATAGTATTAGGTAGTATAATGTCTTTGTGACTCTGGACGACCTTCTCTACATGGCCAGAGTCAGAATGTGATTAGCTTAGCATTAAGATGGGAAGCAAGGGGAAACAGCTAGCCTGGCTGTCCAATGTTAAGAAAATGCACTCATTCAATAACACATGTCTAATTTGTTTAATCTGTACACAAACATAAATGTTAAGTCTCTAGTTTCATCGGAAGTTGCAGTATTGGTCACCAGAGGTCCTGCTTACAGTCTTTATGCTAAGCTATTCACCTCCTGATGCTAGTTCCATATGCTCCTAGCGCACACTGGTATTGAACTTGTCATTTAACTCCCTGCAAGAAAGAGAACACATATCGAATGAATATCATTTTTAAGTTTCTGGCTTAAGTACAGCTCTATAAACATCTTCACCTTCATATGAATGCAGAATCTGTCGGCAACGGGACAAGATTTTAGTTATCGGAAGTGTTCTGTTTCCTATGATGAATTTTATTAGCTTTTTAAATTTAATTATCTGCATTCATATCTATTTATAGAGACATCGTCTCTCAAATCCAACTCCAGTCTAGCATCTCAGGTTGCTTATTGGACCTGGCTCACGGAAGAGGAAGTCTTGGCCCAGATACCCGTTGGCTATACACTCGACCAAAGGAATATTGACCGTTGGCTAAATCGTAGTCAGACCGATAGCCGAGGTGCTCAGAGATTGGTGAAAATGAAGGATAATTCTAGGGTTGTACGGCAGTAGTTCAGTCCATAGGTGACTTGGCTGGGAACTGGAGGGTCGCTGGTTCGAGTCCCTGTGTGGACCATGAATGGAGCATGGACTGGTGGCTGAACAGGTGCCAGTTCATCTCCTGGGCACTGCCGAGGTGCTGTTGAGCAAGGCACTGAACCCCCAACTCCTCGGGGCGCCGGTCACTGGCAGCCCCCTCGCTCTAACATCTCTCCACTAGTTGCATGTATAGGTCCTGTCTGAGCATGTGTGTGTATTTCGGGCCTGTGTGTGTGTAACATTAAAAAATAGAGTGAAAATTGAATTTCCCCATTGCGGGATGAATAATGGAATTCTTCTTCTTTTGTGCAATGTTTTAATAATTTTGGCATCCAGTTCCGTATTTTGCACCACCCACTGAATTATACAGGAACAAACCATACATTAAATTGACTCTTGTACTTTTCAGTAACTCTTATACTTTTCAGTAACATGTGCATCAATTCAATAAAAACAAGGACAATCAGCCTCCTAAAGAGTAATCAAAGAGCTTTGCAAACTTTCCTAACTGACCATCAACTGTTAAACCTGTTAAACTACACGATACATAGCTGACATCATTGGATAACGTCATCATACATCTACATGGATATTGGGATGCATTTGACAAACAGTTTTGCGCAGTTTCTCCGTCTTTACAACAGCCGTGTCAAAATGCCCCTCGTTTGCCATTAAAAGACAATCAAACAGCAAATGTCCTGGTATTCAGACGATGGAGTGAAAATTGAGATGGGGGAGAGGATTAGAAACAGCTTTGAGTGCAAATTGAATTAGCCCTTTTGAGATGACTTGGGGTAAGAAATGAAATGTCATCCTCGCCCATGCAGGAAGAAATGCAAAACATCTGAATGTTAAGAGCATCTTTTTTCCTTTCTCTCCCTTTTTTTTTTCTATGCCGACTCTTTTTACTGTACTAAGATGTGTCAGACATAAATCATCGCGGCGAGGATGAGAACCAGCCGCCTGCAGCTCCTCGAGACACTCAGGGACAACCAGACTCATGCTGTATGGTGAGTCGAACAGCTGTTTTCAAATTGTGTGTCACAGCTTTAACCCTGCTTGGACTAATTAACTCCCGCGGACGCACCAACAAGGAAGACTTCATGAGATTAATAAGATCCATCATTTAGAAATGATTCATGTAAACCACAATTCATCCGTTAATGAAAAAAAAATACTGTTCAGTGTTAAGGGTTTGTCCCCAGTAATATTCATCTAAACAAGTAATTTAATAAAAACTAATTCGATAAAATGATATCATTCCAGAGAATTAATATAAGAAATTACCTGCAAGTGCAATAATCATTTGTTCTCCACTAAGGACACTTGCATCGGGGTAATAATCCACCAGTTAATCCTGAAACTCAAACTAAAATGTGTTTTAGTGAGCTGCAGCTTGAAAAAGTGACCGTGTTTCACTGAGACATGAGCTATCCTGTTGCTATTTATTAAAGACAAACAAGATAAACCTATCTCAACCTGCTGGAGAAGTGTATCTCCCTGATGCTGGATTTTAAAGTTGATATTCAAGACCCATCGTAATACTATTTGGAGCAGTCGAGTGGAAGAAGGCTGTGTTTCTCTACTCTGCTGGCTCCTGCAGCCTTCGGGTTGGTTACGACACCAAAAACTGGCTCCAACTTGGGGATAAGTTTTCCAAAAAGTTGGTTTTGGTGAGAACACACAGACTCAAGTCATAACAGTGTGTTCATGTAACGAGAATCTGTGTTGTGTGGTCTCGCTGCAACTCCGGTTTCAGAAAGAACACCAGTGCGTACCGTCGTCATTTGAATTTGTTTTTAGTATTTAGTTAATGTCTAACATTTGTGAGAGATCCTTGCCAGATGTGGCCAAAATAATAGACGTATAGTATCTGAACACTGACTACTTTATTAGGGCCTGTGATGTCATACAAGTCCTGCTATACAGTGGGATATTAAACCATTTTCAATAAGGGAAGCTTCTTGTCCCTTGAGGTATGACTTGAATATAAACGTTAGGCTCCCAACATTGTATAAAAAATCAAAGATGCAAATAACTGTTGACTTGGAGGGGGAATGACTTTGTCCATGAAATAAGTAATGAATTTGGTTGGCGGTACTGCGTATATAAAATGCAGGGCGGAATTATTATTATTTTTGCTTTGGATGATAATGGGTGTCAAAGTCGAGGCCCGGGGGCCAGATCCGGCCCGCAAAGAATAATCTTGGCCCCCGAGATGAAATTTGATTTGTATTAGAACCGACCCGCATGCCACAGCCACCTGCTGGTGTTTTCACGCACCAAAACTACATTACCCACAATGCCACAATTGTCTGTTTGCCTGGTTCAATGCAATCATTTTAATATGTTTTAATAAACATTTTACCAGTCCGGCCCTCGGCTTGTAGCAAATTATTTTTTTTGGCCCTCTGATGTATTTGACTTTGACATCCCTGGTATAGATGATTAGTTTCTGCTCTAGACCATGTACACCATGTCCACTAGACCAGTCTCATTTCCTTGTTATAAAGACCTTATATGGTACATTCTAAATGATGACTATTACCAATGCAGATCCATCACCATGCTTACTGTTTGGAAACACTGTTATATCAAAAGGTAGTACGGTTGGTATCGAGGAAATAGGGTGAATTATGACCGACTCATCAGATCACAACATCTTCCATTGCTCCTATCAGGCTCCGTTTGGTGCAATATACTGAAAGGGTCGGGAGATTAATATACAAAAAGAATGCTAAAACTTCAAGCAGCAGAAGCAAAGATACGTTGAATTTTAGTCTCTGGTGCAGTGTGGGTCAGGCCTTAAAAACACCACTCTCTACATGTCCCATTTCACAGTTTAATAGTGTCTTTCATTAGACCCTCTCTGCCTCCTAAATACTCACATTTTTTTAAACCCCACACCTCAAGTTTGCGGTGTGTGGAGACCTCAAGCCAAGCCAAGATAACCCTGATGATATCATCTGGGTTATTCTTGAAAAAGCCCCTCCAGAACCACATTAGAAGACAAAGAAGAAGTGATTTTACAGGCTGAGTGGTTCTCGTCATGACAAGTAAACTGACTACTGCTACGATTAGGGCCTGTGATGTCATACCAGTCCTGCTCTGTGTGCAGCTTCAATAGGGCCTCTAGTCCTAAACTGAACTTTAAAGATAAATAGTCTTTAAAGGCCACTGTTAAAAAAACAAAAACAAAAAAAACATCATGTATAGTTCTTTGCCGACTGAATGTTTTGTTCATTCTGAAGCCGTATTTTCTGTTAAGATCATTTTCGGTGATGAAGTCTGAATGTCAAGTCATGACTTCCACTACCTCTTGCTACAGTTTATTATTCTGCTATTTTAACTAGTCTTAACGTAGTTTGCATGCTGTTCCTGTCTAAGTAGTCTTTTGTTGTTTCTATAAATATCAATAATAAAGTGGTGATCTGTTTACACATTACAAATGACTATACTGTATGTTTGGCCTTTGTTCCTGCTAATTCAAACTAAAGTGTTTGTTTTTGTGGGGTTTCCTTTATTCTGCCCATGTGATTTGATAACTGAGTTCCCGGTTATGAGGTTTAAAATGTAACACAGCTAACAGGGCATCACTTACTGTCACTTCCCTGTATCTGGAGCATGCTCAGTGTGGGTGGGGGCCAGATACAAGGCACATGCTGTATGGTGATGATGTGTCTGAAACTAGGTTATCCATCACCGGCCGTCCTCAGTCCACGGGCCCCTCGCCAATACCACATCCATTATCAGGATATGGGGATCCAACAGGGAAAATAAAAGGGCTTTTTTCCCCAACAGGAGACTACATTAAAAACGTATGGACGTATGTGTGTGTCTTGCAGACCTACTATACTCGTCACTCTGAAAGGACACACACTCAGGAATGTATTCTTGTAAATGATAAAATAGGGAGTGATAGATAAAGGCTGACTATAAGAGTCTTGTCTGACTTTTGACCAAACAGACTATAGAAGAAAAGTTATCCGCTAATTGATGATGAAAAATCTAAATATGTAAATTCAGCAAACCAAAGTTTTAATAACCTACTAATTTGTTGCATGTGCTGTGTAAATCTGGATATGAATACAGAATGTTGTATCATAAAATAAAAAACAATCGATGCATACTACTAGAAACTGCAGTATAAAGAAAACCTAGTTTTTTCTCTGCAACAGGAGGCAGAAGAGAAGAAAAGTCCCGCCGAGACTTGGCCAAAAGTGTTTTTTCATATTGTAAATTAAGGAGAAGACTGTGGCTTTCAAAGCAAACCATTATGATAGTTAACGTAGAACCACTTTAAAGGCCAGCTGCGGGAGTGACGTGAATAATAGTGTTTAATTTGTCTAATCTTAGCAGGAGCAGTGGGTGGCTGGGGTGGGGGGTTTCGCTGGTACCCTGCTGGCACTTGAAGAGAGCTGCTTCCACCACAATGTGGTGCAAATGCCCTAAATTACCGTTTGGCTGTGTTGCTGTTGTTTTTTTTGCGCTCTTACCCTTTCATTTGTAGTTTGTCTGTTGTTAACATGTGTGCACAAAAGACAGATATTGGGGGACTACTGTGGAAAAGTTAGTGCAGGATGAAGTTCGGCACGTGCCAAGAATAGTTGATTGAGGAGATGAGTCTCTTTTTCAAGGGCACTGTAATTTGCCCAGGCTCTATAAAATCCCTATAAATGAATAATTTAAGGACGTTATAGATGTAGTATGGAAAGTATTTACGATGGCAAGTTCCTCTGGCCCTTTTTTTTGCAGCAGCAGAGACATTCACTTGGCCACATTATAACGCTTGTGTAATGTATGGTGAGCCTTATTTAAAATGTCAATAAAATTTGTCTCCTTTTGGGAGCAGGTTTGAATGTGGGCGCTCACAGTATGAGTGGTTTAAAAGTACAAAATAACGCCGATATCAACAGTTCTGCGAGTATTCATCATCCAAGGGCTGCGGTTTGTGCTGAGCTATATTTCCTTTATTTTATTTTCCTAACTGAATTCAGTGCCGCTGCCCCGTGTGTCGTCCCAGCCAACACTAGTTTGGCGGTGGAAAAATTCACTACTGATTTTTATACTGCTTGTTTTCAATTTGACACAGTTTTTACTTTCCTGTAAGAGACGATCCTGGAGCCGAAACATCTCCCACCCGCTCTGCTCGGTGTTGGTTTGCGTTGGAACAGGAGATGTTGTTCTACGCTACAAGCAGTTAGATAGTCTCATGCTATTTATTGTTATAATCCCTCAGCACACAGTATAATTATGTGACAGAGCTAATACTTAGTGCGCCGAAATGTAAACTCCTGTGACATCAAATGCATGTCTAAGATTTCAGATGGGCTTCAAGAAGAAGAAGAAGGAAGAAATGTCTTTTAAGTGTTGGATTATAAACACTAATGTCCTCTGCCGCTGTAACAAAAACAAACCGTGGTCATGAACGCCCCAACATGAAGAGCAGGAGGCTCTGTGGGTGTGTGTGTGGTTCTGTCTGTCTGTCTGTCTGTGTGTGTGTGCGTGTGTGTGTGTGTGTGTGTCTGTCTGTCTGTCTGTCTGTCTGTCTCTCTCTGTGTCTGTCTGTCTCTCTCTCTCTCTCTGTCTGTCTCTCTATATGTGTGTGTGTGTTTGTGTGTACGTGTGTACGTGTGTGTGTGTGTACGTGTGTGTGTATGTGTCTGTGTACGTGTGTGTGTACATGTGTGTGTGTGTGTGTGTGTGTACGTGTCTGTGTACGTCTGTCTGTCTGTGTGTGTGTGTGTCTGTGTGTGTGTGTGTGTGTACGTGTGTGTGTGTCTGTCTGTCTGTGTGTGTGTGTGTCTGTGTGTGTGTGTGTCACCTAAATTAAACCATGTGGTCACCAAAAGTCCCTCACTCCTCTCCCACCCCCCCTGTCTCAATCCCCTGGTCCCTTCAACCCAGGCCTCTCACTGACCTTCCAGGCGCTCATTGTCCCAAAGTGAGACTTGATTACTGGCCTAAGCCCTGTGAAGGTTCGCCTCAGTGGCCACAGCTGATCTTTTATACTAATTTCGGATTAATGCGGGGTCTGCAACACTGCGTAAACACAGCCACTGAGAAGGCCCCTGCCACACAGAGCTAAACATTAATCCTCCTTAATGCTGAGAGTCAACTTCCAGTCCTTATCAGAATTTGTCTTAATCTCTGCCTAGGCTGTACAAAACTCCACTGCTCAATAAGTAAAATGTACACCACCAAACAACAAATGAGCCAATGAGCTGTGCCGGAGCATGAAAAAAAAAGAAAAACAGCGTGGCAAAGAATAGAAATGAAGCCTTACCTCGGAGATCTTTAGAAGGGTCGTCCTGGTGTACAGATTTTTAATGAAGACGTAATGAAGACAAAAGGAAGGACAGCCAAGAATACACTTTTTTGCCTCGGAATCCAAACCATTTACAAGTTCATCTTTAGCTTTGACTGTGTACAAATTTTCGTCTTTCCTTCCTTGATTTCAGCCTCTGCCACAAGCATTTCAGCAAGTTTCCCTACTCCTCGTCTCTCTTCCTTATTTTTCTCTCTCATGCCGTTGCGAATCCACTGATGTGTGGGTTTTGACCATGTGGGTCCTAGTCCCTGTCTAGTCTAGCGCCCTTCCCTAGACTGCGTGTGCTTGTCTGTAATTTTCTCAATATGAGATATGTGATATATTATTTCAGCAAATATCTAGGCTTGGTTCAGCAGCGTTTCAAACGCTTTGATTTATGACTGGACGTTTTTGAATCATAACCACTGGTTTATTTACACTACGTTACAGTAAAATACTTTCTTTTTTCTTGGAATCCTCGGAGACACTTTCTTTTTTCATGAAGTAAATTTGCCAGGTGGAAACTTTGATCCCTTACTGATTTACTAAAATGATCCCCATATTTGTCAAAAGTTAGTTGACAATGATTTTAATTGAATCTTCATTCAGGTTTTTATTGTTGGAGATGCATTGTACAGTATATACCAGTTATTCATAACTATATGATGGGAAAATGTGCACATTTTAAATTACATGTCAGCATGCTTTGCAAAGGGAAATATATGCTAATTTTAAAAACGAGGGTTTCCCGCTCCAAGGACCAATTGGAAAATGAGCAGCCGAGCCCTTTGGGTGAGGAACATTATGCCGAAGCACCAGAGGGAATGAGGCAACTAATCTCTCCGTAGCCCGGTCCAACAAACACTGCTGCAGAATGACATGGGGAGTGTATGTGGACTGGACCGCGTGTATGTGTGTGTGTGTGTGTGTGTGTGTTAAGCTGGTAAATGTAAACACGGTCAGCCGGGGGAAAAATTATTATAAAGTTTTAAAGTAAATGCCAAAACAAAAACTCGTATAAAACAGAAGTATGGAGATAGGAATTGTGAATGCAGTATTTACATACATACACACATACATACACACATACATACACACATACATACACACATACAGTACATACACGCATGCATACATACATGCGCCTTCACGGACCTGCTGTTTAAAGCAACTTTTGACTTTCACACGCCGCAGCTCGGGTGAGAGCCTGTTGAATATTACGGTCTCTTTTTGGCCACACTCTACAGCCCTTTCTGAGGTTTTGGGAAAGAGCTTTTAATTTAACAGTTGAATTTGGCAATAATCCTCATCACTCTGAAAATTCATCACTCTAAATTTCCTTTTTTTCTTCTACATGAAGATTCATCTGGCTGCCCTGTAATTATGCTGGTGAACAGATCAATGAGCAGGGAGGATTTTCCTCCAAACTCGGGTCAATAACTTTAGTATTCCTAAGAAGGTTCTGCACTGCCTCGAGCCACTCTACATTATTCAATTTTTACTGAGGTTAGCGCTAGTCTTTTATGAGCTGTGAACTGACCACAAATGTACGGACTAGTCCGTCCCAAAGTACATCCCTTACCCCTCTTCCCATCCTTTCTCAACCGCTCTTCTCAAGTCTATGGGAAAGGGCAAAAGAAGATGGCAACAGCTTTAAAACGGAAAAATCCTTTAATGCAATTCCTACCTTATCTAAAACACCTACATATCTGTCTCCAGTCTGCGGCCTTTGAAAGGATATTTCAGGCCTGGGATTGAGGGGGGAAAATCTCCCTTCAGAAGCAGGGCTCGAGATGAGTTATAGGCATCTAAGAGGCTGGAAATCTCAGGGGCCTGACCATAGCTTTAGCATACAGCTCCAACCACGGCCAGGGTCTAGAGCAGAGGCAGCCCCCCCCCCCCTCCCCCCGGCCCTCGTCAAAGGAAGAAATATAGAGAAGCATGAGAAGACAGCGCTGATATTATGAGAATTAAGAGGGGCAGGTTTTGGTTTCATGGTGTTTTTTGTTCACACATGTTCCAGGGAAGTTCAGTCGTTCAGCCGAGTTATTCTGCTAACATTTTCTGTTTTCCGCTGTGGAAACATTAAGCAATGTGACACAACGGGAAATAATTATCTCAAGGTTAAAATTAAGCATTTAATAACTTTATTTAATATGAGAAAAAAAACCTTAATGTGTAGCTTTTACTGAAACTTTCAGCCGCCTCTCGTGGTCTTCACTAGAGATAGCTCAGCTATTAAAGTTATTGGTATCATTTAAGAGGTTTTAATGTTTTAATGTTTTTTAGTTTATGAAAACACTCTTCTTGGAGTAACAGTTTGTGATTTATGTCATGTGTCTGACACTTCTTGAAATGACATGTACTCCTCCCTTATTGCAAAATCCTGAATCTACAAATACACAAATATACTTCTCTTAAAGGGGACAAATTCTGCACATTTTCAGGATCTTGTGTTTTTGGCTGCCACTAGAACACGTTTGAATGCTTCAATGTTCAAAAAACATATTGTTTTTTTCTTGCACTGTCTCTCTGAATATACCTGTATTCACCCTATGACTGAAACGTTTCGTTTTAGCGCCTGTCTCTTTAACACCCCCTCCCGAAAAAGCCCAGTCCACTCTCATTGGCCAGTGTTTCCGGGTCTCCTGCCCTTCTGTGTCTCTGCATCATCAGTCAGGGAATGACTGTAAAGGCACATAGTATAGCTTTGACATCACAAACATACAGAAGTCCCCGCAGCTCGTTTAAAGATGCAGTTTTCAGAACACGGGCTGTGTGCATTTCTCTGAGGATTAAGTGTTTTTATACTTTCACAGTATTTATAAAGCACCTAGATCTGCTTTATAATAAAAAACAATATGAAAATAACTTTTTACACTACGGGACCTTTAAAAACGTTGACTACTGGGCACGATATGTCTCCTACTTAGCACTGTGAACTGGTGATTGCAAGTTTCCATATTTGAATATTGGACCACAATTGGTTTCCAAACTAGTTGTGCTTTCCCAAAACACACTTGACATACACATGTGATGTTAAACCAAGATGTATTTGAATTTGGAACCCAATCCCCTGACTGCTCTTTTTGACTCCACCGACTCATAACCACTCCACCGACTCATAACAGTTGGATACGTGAAAATTTTACAATGTCTAAGGTTAGAGAAGTTAAGGTTAAGGGGCTCTTTGACAGCATCTACCAAACTTGGGACCCAGTGCTGGCTCTTATTAGCAATAATCTTACTGTTACTCCTGATGATGGAGGACACTGCATAGTGCTTGGAAGGAGACACACCCCGCCCCCCCCCCCCCCCCTCTTCCTTTTTTTGTCTTCCTCCGTCTTGAATTACTTTATTTATTTTTGATTTTAGTTTTAGTTTTTTTTTAAACTTTATCTGGCTACTTACTGTATATCATGTGTTGTTTGGTTGCTTGGTTGGTTATTGTGACAGTGTCTGACATGGGTTGGGAGGGTTTGGAGGGATCCATGTTTTTTTTTTCTTTTCTCTATTCTTTGTCTCTTTAAAGCAGACACTCTTGTATACTTGTCTGCAAAATTTAATTTAAAAAAGATGGGGAAAAAAACCCAACTAAGTTTTAAGGTGAGCACAGAGAAACTGTTCCTCTTCAGATAAATGTGAAAACTACTTTTGTCATCCTGCACATTGAAGCTTAAATACCAGACAAAATACATTTGGGGACATTAAGTAGTTCCAGCAATTTGATTGCTGTTAAGATGAGATTTTTAAGGAGAAAATAATCAAAATAAAACTTTACTTGCAGCACAAAACAGTGCCGACCAGGTGAACTCTATTATCAGCACGGGTGGTATTACGTTTTTAAAATGTTAAAATGTGCTCATTTTGTAAAACCCATGGTTGAGAGTGTTGTATCTTGTAGTGTAACTGCACTTTACGTATATTACATGCTTTGAGGGTTAAGACGTGCTGTCCTGCCCAGTGTCTCAGTTGTCTTTGCCCCTCTATTAGTCTGACTTTAACACACTGCTCTGGTCAGAGCCAGTAAATTTTCCAGCAGAGGATAAAGTTCACAAAGATAAAATCAAACAGATGTCCGTGTGAGGGTGAGTCTTCGTGACCCATAAAAGTGCTCTCATCAAAGAGCTGATTCATTTGTTTTGAATTATTACATTGTTATCAAAAGGGACGGCAGCGGCCTGTTTGAGGAGGAATCTGATCTGTTTGTCTAAAAACACGAGCAGGGATACTTCAGCCCAGAGGAACCATGGGAAAAGAATGACGGCTGACAGGCGAGGGCAGCTGGGGATGGGTTTGATTGACAGCCGTCAGCTATCTTTGGACTTTGTGTTTACTTTTGTTTAGTGGAGTCGAGTGTGACTGTCTGGCACCTCGCTCTCCACATCAAATATCTTGTAAACTTCACCTCCAGGGAGACTAAATAGATCGGGAAACGATTTCATCAGAAATGTGTCGTGGTTTTTATTTATTTTTTGTATCTTCAACGTGCCAACACTGCACGTTTCCTCTGTTGTAAATTTGATTAAGTTTCACTAATGAAATTTGTGATAAGATCAAAAGCAAACTACGATTCTGGACAGATAAGTTCAATAAATGTTGATTCTTTCTGAATCATTTGGCACACATTGGACCTATTTAGTCGTACACCAGAGGAAGATCATTCCACCCAGGGTCATACGTTCATGCAAAGTTCATCTTAAGGTTACATTTTTGCCTTATCTCTTAAATCTTGTTTCAACTGATGAGAGGTTAAGTCCTAGACAATAAAATGTCCCTTTTAAAAAAGAGGATTTCCACAATATCTTGTGATGTATAGGTAATAAAAGCAATAAATGCAAACCATCTGAACAAATATACATCAACTATTTGCATCTGTTGTTGTAATTCAGGCCCACAAGAATTTACACCATGAAAAAGTGAGAGTGTTGTCTTTTGGAGGGCCCAAAAACAAACTGGATTTCAAAGTGTCTGCGGCATAGGAAATTCGAGGTCAGCCGTGAGGGTAAGGTGGCGGGGGAGTAAACTAACTTTTTGTGCTTGCACACTTTACCCGTGAACTTAAGCCGGCGGAGGCACGCAATCTTAGTTAGTACGGTAATGTATATGACATGCGACTGTGCCTTCACTGAGGTTGTGTTGAATTTTTGGAAACAACATCAAAGACTTTCGTCTAAACTCCATGAACCCATTAATGGGTGATTCAAGTTTTTTTACCCTTGTTTTACTTCTGTCAGTATTATAAAGCACAAAAAACAATGTTATATGCATATTTCCCATGGATTTTGAAGAGCTATAATGATTCTTACATTTCACAAGTTTTACTGTTTGACACAGCTTTACAAGTTTCTTGTGGCAGTGTCACAGAGCTACAGTGTCTCTTGCAATGCTCTCACAGTGAACCATGAGGTGCCTAGCTAGCTGGGATCACAGGAAGACGTTTGATAAGCAGGCCCTAGAGTGCTTTTGCTCCCAGCAGGCTATTCTCACTTTCGCAGTGCGGGGGCGGCATGCCAGTAGCCAGATTACTCACCACAGCAGTCAATACGGCCTCTGCAGCTCCCTCTCACTCGACACTGAAGTTAGTAGAAGCTCACACTATACTAAAGCTTTTGAAAACAGGTTTTTATTAGTCAACTTGCCTCTGCACCCAGAACCACAGGACTGACCTTTGTGACCTTTAGTTAATACTCTGCTTGTTGATACAAAGTAGTCAAAAGTGAACTACAGTAAACATTTATAGTTAGAGTTTTACATATTTAGTTCAGTGAATACAATATTTTAAACATTGTAACTGATAGCTTTGCAACCCTATTCTGGCCACACTCTCAGGCCTAAATCTCAAAAACAAGTTAACATGCATTTACCTGCATTGTGTCTTAAAATGTAAGGATCATGTCACCATGGACACAGTCTTATCTTATAAATTCTGCCACAGCGGTCGTAGCGGTAAAGTCAATGAAACCTTGGCTGCTCTAAATGACAGAAACAAATATTTGAACTATGTGAACATCATTAAGCCCACATTGATAACACTGTACACAGCATGGTCATCATTTCCAATCACATTTGAGTCAAGGATGGAAAAACCCTAAACATTTATTGGGTGCCCTGGTGCCACAGTGACCAAATAAGCATGCCACGTAACTGCCACATGTTTAGCTGGTAATGACACCTCTGACATCAGTGACACAGGAAGGTGCTTGATCAGTGAAGAAAGCTGGTGAATTACTAGTGCAGGTAGTAAACAACAGAGATGCATTTTCCCTCTATTGGCAGCTAAAATAAGTCATCGACATATGAGTTTGCAACAGTACATACTGAAACTGTTCAAGGAAGTTCCCTGATGTGATCTGAATAAAATTTGAGCCAACAAAAGACGAGGCATGCTCACCAATATTTTCCTAGATAATTAACGTTTTTAGGAAAGTTCAGGTGTAAACCGTGTGCATCAGAATACTCCAGCAGAAGTTCTCTCATATGCTGATTATATATTTCACATTGACATTTAACAATAATCAGCGATTCTCTGCAGAGCGACGAGCTGTCAACAGCAGCAAATCTTCTCATCTGCCGGAGGCGACGCAGGCTCGTAATGAATTGCGGAGGTTTGCTTCTGGACCCCCTCCATCCCTCGGTTATTGTTACAGCAGGATGGGAAGATAGCTCTATTTTCTGCATAGATGAGCGTGGCACCGTTTACATACTGTATTTTCCAGTGTTTGCCCAGAGGAAGGGAGCCTTGGTGGAATTTGTATTGACTCTACAAATGTTTAATGAGCAAGCAGCAGCAACAGCAGCTGGTTGCACATCGCTGATGAAATGATGACACAAGACACGTGTGTTCCTGTGCACATCATTGACTCACAGTCCTGTACAGGCAGTGGTTGTATCGCTGAACGTAACACAATTTCTTTTTATTTCTTTTTCTCTTCTCTTGAGATGATGTGAAATCTTTGTAAAACCACTTTTGCACAGCATTAAATATATCATTTCAAAATAGACGCAAAAACACAAGAAAGTACTATATTTGTTTCTTATAAAATGTTTGCAAAGCGGAACTTGTCTAATCAACAATTGTTATAAGTAGTATCATTTATAAATCTGAGATATTGATTGACGGAGAGGTATTGTTTTTTCTCTAATTTATTGTAATGAAATTAAATGCAGATAACCATGAGCAAATTAACTAAATAAACGTAGATAAATTGCATTTTTAATATGCAGATAGTTTTTGAATGCCATTCAATTCCATGGCTCCACAATAGCACAAAAGCAGAAACACTGTGGCACCAGGCATCATGTCGATCTTTAAGAGAGCGTGGGCAGCCACAGTCCACAAAGCTAACCCTGTCATCTGGCAGCAGATTTGCAAGAGAGATAAACTGAGATCCTGAAGGGGATCAAACCCAGCCTCTATCTCTAACAGAGGATTTAGCCAGCAGAGACTAAAGGGGCTAGAGCAGAATTACTCTGTATGGAGCCCGAATGAGTCGTCGCATTTACCCTGCAAGTTGGTTGCTTTTGTTCCTGGATGCTGTTTAGCAGGATAATACAAAAAGATAAAAATGCACTTTCCTCCTGTGTTACAGGTTAACATGCAGGTGTGTTTGGAGGAGAGGTATGAATGTAACAACAGCACTTTAGATACAAAAATATGAACTGAGTAATAGCTAGTAAGTTAACCCCACTTACCTGTCTCGGTTGGTCCTGGAGGTTTGCTGACCCAGTGTACCTCCTGCTGTATTGTACGGCAGTTGATATGATTGATGTCATACCCAAAACCAACAGTTACGGACGTTTAGCCGTTAACGGGGGGGAGCCATTCTGGCAAACATGACTTTTCTTACTAGGTTGTAACTGGTTCAATGACTTCTAAAGTTACTGAACTGATGAAAGCGTAGAAACCACAGACTGAGTTTCAACTCAGTTCAGGGCACACATTATGTTGAATTTACATCAAGGCAAGAGGACAAGTAACTGTGGGATGTTAGAAAGCTCAGTTCAGCAGCACCATTGCCGACTCTGTTATTAATCTTGTTGCTTAGTAAAGCAGAGGGACATTTGTGTTAGAAGAAATAGAAATCACCTAAAACATCATTAATAATTTAACGATTTTACCCAAAAGTTTTGAGAATGCCTTAGAAAACCCTTATCAATTATAATTTCTGGGTACTACGGTAAGAATGTTTAACTTTTAGCACTCTTAGCAGGTAATGCTGTACCGTATGTATTCTTTAATTAGAAATGATATGGGGCAGGATTTGGAAAGTGTACTACATTTATTTACAGGAGATTGTGTACTGTGACTCTTTCCATGACCTTCTCCAGAGAAGACCAAGCAGCACTATCAGATTTGGTTCTGGTGGAAACCTCATGGGTTTATTAGGTGCACACTTATTAAAACTATTAATAGACATTTAGATGAGGGGTGTCAGGTGGTGCCATGTCAGCTGGGTATTTTATTCCATTGACCAACCAAAGCCACGTACGTATTTTTCGAAATCGTTCTGCACTGAAACCTTCCCCACCGAATCCGATTTGTTTCTAGTATTCTAGCAGTGAGGATGATTTTGCGGTCTTCTCACGGTTAGCTCTAGTTCAGAATGGGGCAAATTAATAAATGACATTAGCAAGAATCTATCATCAAGCTGCCTAGCATACAATCACTACCTTCTAATCTTTCATACATCCTTATTTTGGCAGTCACTTCCGACCCGATTCCAAGCTGTTCTGCAATCACCCGTAGCAATGTATCTTTAAATTCCACATCCGTCTAGTCTTTACTGTCTTTGTTGTAAAGTGCTTTGTGCTGGTAGATCTGAACCAATTTATCAGATGCCATTTTGGATGATGATGTTGGCATTTGGGATGGCGCTCAGTGGTCAAAGGTGGATGTGAAAAAATGCAAATAATCTAACCTGTTCTGAAAACTCAAGTTTCTCAGTCGTTGTGTAAAACATGATTGACAAAACAGGAGGCTGTATCTACTTTTAGACATGCAACAATACAGACAGAATATACCGACTTGGTGTGCAAAGGCATTAAGTCCCTGAGTTACCAAAAACATGTCAATAGATTCAAAGAATGCTTAAATTACCACGAGTTAAGGATTAGACATATAATACTGTAAATTCATCTTAACAAATGAATTGTTTTCAGGCTCCATCACACAATATTTTATGTGTTATAATTTATGGACTAAATTACCTGAAATGTGAAAGGACGATAAACTCAGTCCAGCCGTCCTCGTGGTGGAACACACCGGCAAAACACACCGGCAAAACACTCGCCCGCCTTCGTAGAAGCCAGCGGTTCGCTTTTTATTCAGTCAGTTGTTTGTTGTGGTTTCCACAGGTGGGACACCAGTTGGGATTACGTCTTTGTCTCTTCAATAGTGAAATGCCTGACCTTGGGTGATGGGATCTGGGAATAGTGTGTTGCACCCTCCCAATAAATCTCCTCACTGGCAGGAAAAAAAGAAGCGGCTGGCTGGCGACACCATGCCCACTCATTTTGGAAATCAAGACACAGGATGTGATAAACACTGCATGGTATGTGACTGGTGCATCACTTTTCAGACAGGACGAGATGAAGACGAAGTATCTGTTCTCACGCAGGGTTTTATAGTGGCTAGTAACAATTATGGAACATCAGGCTCTTCTCATGCACCACCATGATACACTTACAGTTTGGGGAATGGAGGAACGGCCTTGCGGTCGACAGCGAATGATGAAAGGGAACCCAGTGGGAAGGCTAATGCTGCTCTGTCTCCGGTGAATCTGTAAGAAAGCAATTCCCTACAATTCCAAACATGTTAGCCGTATGAACGAGATGAAAGTCCCTGATAATATTCAGATTATGTTGTTTCGACTCTGACTTGTGGTCTTTGCGGCCCTTAGTGGTTAAACAATTGCTAGCCTCTGATTTTAGTTTATTCAGGGAGATATTTCTGTGGCAACATGCAGGATAATACAGTAATTAGTGTGTGTCCCATTTATGCCTATTCATTTTTTTGGTTTGATTTGTTTTAATAATTACAGAGGCATTCTCTTCAACATGACTGTATTAAATAGGCACAAAATACAGTACATTTATTTTATTTATTTGTTATTCATGAAATAAAGATTTGTTTTGAGAATTATCTCTGAGAAAAATATCCACCAAAGAAAGCTGGTTTGACAACTGTCTCATCATATATGTACAAACTGTCAAAAAGTTATTTCTTTTATCTACCTTTTTGTCGGGTTATATACGTATAAATATATATATATATATATATATATATATAGAGAGAGAGAGAGAGAGAGAGAGAGAGATTTTTTTTTATCTTAGCTCATGATTGAAGACCAGAAAAATAAATTAATCAAACACCAATTTGTTCTGTTTGTCAAGGATTTGAATCATTATTAAGAAGAACAAAAAGGAAAAGATGCCGATAAGTTGGTGAAATTAGTATTCTGGCTCGTCTGTGTACAATGGAGGTCAGAGTTGCGGTGCAGACTATTAGCCCACTCCCTAACCCCTGTTGCACAGCCATACTTCTTATTACTACAACGGTGGTTTCACCTTTTCAGTTTAATCATTCCAGTATATATTAAACTCTCCCCGCAGGCTGGGGGCTATATAGTGTAGGGATTTACTGAGGGATTTGCGTCCTCCTTTCTGCTAGTTCAAATCTCTGTGTCTTCTCAGATCAAATTATCATAACCATCATCGGGCACGACTCCACCATGAAAATACAGTGCAAGGAAAAAAATGCCGTCAGCGATTCCATGTGCCCCTCTCTCAGAAATATGAAATATGGTTATTGTGCAGTGCTATGCGGTTGAATTGGAGTGTTATCCCATGGTACCAGAGCCATTGTGGAAAACATGAGTTATTGTCAAATATTCTTCTTTTGTAGTCAAGTTTATCATTATTTCTGTGGTATATTGAATCACATTTGGCCTCAATAGAAGGTATTAATTAAATTTCACTATGAAAGCACTGTGAGGTGATTGATTACAACCCTTACCCTTAACCAGAGTTGTTTTGTTACATTTAAGGGTCCTCATGTTAAAAACATCGCTTGATGTCTTTATGCTAGGTCAAAGCATGTCCATAAAGCCACATTAATGTGATTGTTTATAAAAAAATTGAAAATAACACTTGGTTATTTTTCCATGTCGGAGAGCTGGCGGCTCCTCATTAAATCAAGCTGAATGGACCAAACACAGAGGCCGAGTGAAAGTTTTCATATTGGAGAACTTTCATCTATTACGGCGTATTATATATCCAACTTAATACATCATCAAGGGGGTTAACACACCATCGCGTGACTAGCTGTGATGCCATAAGACTGAAAGTAAATTAACGTGACGAGGCAGACCCCGAGACCCTTGATAAACGTGGAAACCTTTATTATTATTTATCTTATTTTGGGTGTGTAAGCTGAGAGCAGATGGGGCGGGTCAGCACAATGCCTGGATTGTTCCATGCTGCACGCACCTACATATTGAAAGAGAGAGGGATGAAGGCTTTCACCTATAGGGGCACCGCTTTACTTTCCAATCTTTAAACCTGAATATGGCTAGTGTGGGAAAAAGTGGGTTTTCCGCCTCTGACTGCAAGGGAACAGGTCAAATCCTCTGCTAGATGCCCCAGGCTATTTTTCCTTCCCTCTTTTTTTCTGAACACCTCCACACCAAAAGAGCAAAATCTCTGTCAGAAAACGGAGGAGGGGAGGGGGAGGAAGAAATACTCTTCTGTTTTCACTTTGTGTGTGTGCGTGTGTGTGTGTGTTGAACCCTCTGGGGCTGAAATAATTAAGATCAATATATATGAAAGTTCAAGATAGTTTTTTTTCAAAGTTGGTTCATTTCAAGGTAATTAAAGCATGATCTGGATCTCATGTGAGTCTGCGTAGCCTCATTGACATACAGTATCATTGGCGATGGGCAGATTTACGAGCCGTATTGCTCCAGCATCTGCTAATTACACTTCTGCTGTAATGGCCCCTGTCTCACTTTGTTTGGACCAATTATTGAAGTGGATACACACAGGAATACACACGTAATCGAAAAAATGTACGCACATGATGTCTCTCTTTTTCTCTCCAATTAAATCACTTTACTAATTTCCCTTTTTCACACAGACACGTTTATCAGTCATGTATGAATAACGGTACTGCTTTTTCTCCTCTAAACACCAAAATCATCATATTTAGATGTGGCAGAGGAAAAAGTAGAGAACATTTCTTTTATAGGTAGATCTTATCTCTATGTAAGTATATGTAAAGTAAGTGTAATTAACCAGCCGTATACTACATTTTTGTCTTTGCGTATGAAAGAAAAGTGCGATCTGCATACATCCTTTCTCTCTTTGTCTTTGTATCGCAGCTGTTGGATAAAACCAAATCCATGCAGTAAACATGTGCAGAGATGTGTGTTTGAGTTTGTGGAAGGACGATGAATGTGTTGTTTTTTTAATCATGGTTTCCCATGAATGTTTTATCACATTCAATCGACTTTTAATGGCCTTGAATGGTCATTAAATGGCCGTAAACACACACAGCAAAATGACCATGTCAACCTTCAGCAATGCAAAAGAGAAAAAGGCACGGCCTTAAATAAATTGTAGTTGTGTGGTTTTTACCTCTCAGCATCCAGATGATGTCATTATACTGCTGAGCATTTCAGGCCAGAGTGACACCAGTCCATTACACCGTCAAAGCCCTCAACTCTTCCCCCACCACCCCTCAGAGGTCACCTTGGGAGGATTCCACTATCCACCAAGCCCACCAAACAACACCCTTCCCATCATGCCATTGTTCAACCCAATTCCAC
The DNA here is from genome assembly GCF_963691815.1 of Echiichthys vipera. Classification (NCBI taxonomy): domain Eukaryota; kingdom Metazoa; phylum Chordata; class Actinopteri; order Perciformes; family Trachinidae; genus Echiichthys; species Echiichthys vipera. Next base: position 7,627,276 of record NC_139831.1, read on the forward strand.
CTGGGATAGATACAAGAGGATTGGAGAGAGGCTGAGGTGTGTGTGTGTGTGTGTGCGTGTGTGCGTGTGTGCGTGTGTGCGTGTGTGTGTGTGTGTGTGTGTGTGTGTGTGTGTGTGTGTGTGTGTGTTTGTGTGTGTGTGTGTGTGTGTGTGTCAGCTGTCCCAGGGTTTTGGTAGAAGGCTTCAGCTGTTTGAGCAGCCTGACGCTGATAAAGGCAGGAGAACCTTGGTGGAAAGTGTATGCACACAGCAGAGAGAAGAATACACACAGAGACATGTGGACAAGTATGCAAACATATTTAGAGACATCCACACACACTTTTAGAAACTGACAAATCAGATAACCTAAGCCCCTTTCACACATGCCCTGCAAACCTAAAATTATCTAGACATTACCCGGCGGGGCTGTAGGCAAGAACGCAAATGTCCCATCAGTTGGATTGGACATCAGATGGTCTTTAACCTCCCTCCAAGGTCCCTATTTAATTTTCCTAGCGAGCCCATGTCTATCTGGAGAGAGACAACAACATTTGGGAACTTCTGTCGGTAAGGGCCAATGCTGAAATTGTTAATGGTAAATTCAAGGAATGGCAAGAGACTTGGTTTGTATCTAACAAAATGACCAACCAGGTCTTTCACTGCGGTGTAAAAGGGAGTGTTTCCAGTAAGTGAGAATGCATTTGACTTGGAGAATCGCTTGCATTGTGCCGCACGTGAGTAAGTGAAACTCCGGACTACGTCCACCCCCGGGGGTTACAGCAAGACATTTAGTGCGGCTAGCAGGAGTTCCATTTCCTGTGTGTAGTCGGGCATTAACATCCAGCATTTCTAAACTGATTTGCTGTGGAGTCAACCTCCCAAATGTACAAACTCATGGCATCCACAAATTGGGATAAAGTCTGGATTACATAAATGGTGTTTGAGCACCTAAGTCACAGGGATCAATGTGTCCGGCTGTGTACTCTATGTGCCTCGCCTTGGATTAACCAAAGCTGGAACAGTGTGGGGTCACTGTGTGCCACCTAATTTACAGCTGACATCTCATGTCTCCTACTGTGGGATGGCATGGTGTGAGACACAGATGCCTTTAAAGGTCTGCCATTGTGATAAATTTGGAAACAATGCTTGTTGCAGCGCAAATACAGGATGATTAAGTGCAAATGTTCCAAACCTTTTAGGGCAAAGCCAAGTTAGGTGCTGAATTCACGTATAGCTGTGGCTGCCCCATCCAAAGGGTCATCTGTGTGTTGACAAGTGGAAGCAGCAAACATTGTCAGATTCCAAATAATTTTCATTGATCATTGTGATGATGGGTTGATTGTTTAATGATCGATCATGACAGAGTGTTTGTTCATACAGGTAATTACTGTATAGTCCTCCATTAAAATCTTTTAAACACAGGGTTGACACTTTGCTATCACTTCTTGGCAACAAGATGGTCGGCGGCAGGCTTCTCCAAGCAACTAGCCTAATAGACCGGTTCTTTCACAGCAAACTCTTTTAAAATGAGATTTATTTAACAGTTTGCACATCTCCTCACGCTTTGTGCTTTGTTCATATTTTAAACTGTGTCAGCATTTAAATACCAACCAACTTCAATATCTGAGCACAGAAACACAGACTCAGTAACTTTGCCCTACAGACCAGTGACTTTTCCATTTCCAAATTTTCTAATATGATAATTAGAAAATACTGGGCCCTGATATTCATATTAAGTAGGATTAAAGCAACTATGCTCGTGACATAGATACATAAAACTTCTGCGGACCGACACATAGAGCTCTTCAAATCCCTGTGAACTCTACTGCAGTGCTAAACGGTCCTAATAAAGGTATGACATTAAACTCAATCACTGCCACCTACTCGCCAATGATATCCACTGTAATATATGTCATCATATATCGTGTGAGATTATTGAACAACTACTCGCAGAACAAACAAGAACAGATGAAATATGTTGCTTAAATAAGTCTCCAGACAGGAAGAGTACAAAAACAACTTTTGACTCACAAACTCTGAACAGAATATGATTTATGCGGTATATATCAAAGATGCAGCATCGTCAGGCAGAACTGTCTCGTACTGACACACCAGTGACAACACTAGTCTGGCAAATTGTCCACAGTACTGCACATTGAGTGTGATAACGTCATTTGAACAGAAAAGTGAAGAAAGTAAATACCTACAGCAGGTCAGCGGTGTGCCAAAGTAAAGAAATATCATTCCCAGAAGCTTTGCTAAGGATTCGTGGAAGTCTTTGGAGTTAGATGCGAGGTTATACAGAGGGCAGCCAGAACGGGTGTTTAGTTTGGTAGATTGAGTCAAACAACAGACACAGAATGGAAAAGATACAGAAACATAATTCACCTTGCAACAGGAAAAAACACTGGTGATAGAGAAGGGGGCGGAAGGCAGTCAGCGGTTCAATAACGCGGTGAAGAGCAATATTGAAGTGAATATTGAATGATAGGGTGATGAAAAGTGTTTTCAACAAATAAAGCAACTTTTTTATATCTTTTTTTTCTCTCTATTTTCCATTTAAGGAAGCCGGAGATAATTTGATCTGAGAGTGGTTCACCTGGGAGAGCTGGCTGTTCTGACTGCAGGAGGATTTGTGAACTGGCTCTAAGGCAAGTTCAGCAGAACACACAAACTCTTATTAAACTTCCTGTTTTCACCAAGTGAGAGCACGCACATGCATGTGCTGACACACACGCACACACACACACACACACACACACACACACACACACACACACACACACACACACACACACACACACACACACACACACACACACACACACACACAAATCAACTGGCCTATCTGACGCCCATTTGTTGGCTGTAAGTGATAAAAATTGTATAAATTGTATTTTCAGAGACTAAAAAAGAGAAGAATGGTAATTACTGAGTATTTTTATGTGTTCCTGAGGCCATAAAGTTGGTATAATCCGTATATAGCACCAATCATTGCTTGACTGTAACACTAAAGCCTCTGCTCTTGATCAGTGTCCAAACATCAAGGTCAAATAAATAAAAAAAGGAGCATCTATCACATGTAGAGATGATAGGCTTTTGATTAGACTTTTGCTATAATGTAGTCACCAGTTCACCATCTCAGCATTGTATGTGTCTGTTATTGCTCTTATTGTTACCCACATTTCACTAAAATAAAAAAAAGAAGCAATACAGTCGTAAAAGATCCACGGCCACAACTGCCCATCTAGTCAGATGTTCATCAGAACTGGCTGTCCTTTTGGTAAAACAAAATAAAGCAAAGGTAAGTAAAAGTAAATGGGTTTTCCTATTGAATGTTATTGCTTTAGGAATGGGTGCAGATGGCTATTGATCTGCCTCATCCTTGGCCATTACCGTTGGGATGGCAATCAGCGAGGCCTGTTGGTTTCTGGGTAAACAAGCATTTTCTCCTCTCATGGCAGAGCGGCGTATAGAGATTGAGAGCAGTGACAAGCTTGGAAAAACATTGCTATTGGTCTCTCCTGTGCTGCTGACAGGACAATTGAAAAGTATCTGTCATTCATGGATGGCCTAAACATGATTGTTTCTCTGCTTGCTCTGGCCCGTGTAAGGAGATATATACCCTGGGGTATAAGGGGACATTTACAAGAGCAAACACTGGCGTAGAATACATAAAAAGGGCAAAAGGGTTTTGTTGATATAAATGGTTTTTGCAGGTTGAACCTGTTTCCCCTCACCAACAAGACAATCAGACTTACTGTGATGTAATTTTCTGTATTCCTGCAGCGAAACAAACACAAAGGCATATTCTGGCCAATCTCATCAACCTTTTCTTAATTTACCGTAAATACCACTGGCAAACCCCATGATATTAAAGTTCATGAGCTAAAAGCTTATAGCAACCTTTTACATCTTGCTTTCATGCAAATAATGACTATCCTCCATGCGGCAACTGTTAAAGTAATGTGACGTTGTTACACGGTAGATCAGAGTGGATGGTTGAAGGGAGTTTGTAACAGATAACTGATTCTGGCTTTTAACAGTCAGTGTTACTTTTCCATACTTAACCACTTAACTAGGCTTTCTAACAAATGTGTCTGTTTTCTGTGCTGCTGTGAACATTAAAAGTTTTGTATACTCACACGTGAGAGCTGAAAACATTATTTGCCTGTTGTATCTTTTGGGTTGGCATCCATTAAACTCTTAAGACTGAGCTGAGCGTGCCACTTTTTCCCTAAACCACATCTTGACCACAGGTGGCAGATCAGAAAACACTCGTACTATGAGTGGTTTTTGGAAAGGCTATGATTGAAAGCACTGCCAATTTTGTCTTTTACTCTTACAACTTTTCACTTCACATTATGATTCATAGGCAAACAATGTGCTGGCATATTGCTAAATAGACATGTCATAGATCACTGAACTGAACTGTTTCATGTATTCCTCACTCGATGCAGATCTTTTCATTTTTTACAAACTTGCATTTTATTGTGTTGTTCTACTCAACATGCTGATGCTAGCCAACCCAGCAAAAGGGTTCGCTTATAGCAGCGGTGTCAAACTCAAACTCACAGTGGGCCAAATTTAAAAACTGGAACAAAGTTGCGGCCAAACTCAATATCTCCAAAAAAAAAAAAGACTGCAAATGTGCATGTTTCACTTCTCTCCAGATGTGTAGTGTTGAACCTTTCCAGTGCATGTCCTTGTTCTTGTCGTGGTGTTTCTTATGTTTTAATCTTTGGTTACAGCCACAGTGGCTCTGCAGACAAGACAAACAGCTCTTTACATTCATAAACAGATCATCTGCCTCCCACCGCTGCTGAAAGATCCTGTTTTCCATCTTTCTTTTGGCCGTTTTTGGGGAGGGGTGGATTAAGTTTGTCTGCAGAGACTGGTAGCATGGATGCTCATGTTTGTCAACAGAAAAGTAGACGTGTATGTGCTTTATAATCGCTGGGCAGCTCTCAGAGAACCTTGATATGATCTTGCGGGCCAAATATAATTACACAGTGGGCCAGATTTGGCCCACGGGCCTGAGTTTGACACCCCTGGCTTATAGCATGTTAGCACTGGTGAAATTCATGCATAGCGGTTAAACTCGTATTCTTTTAAAAACTAGCCAACACAGTTACGCTACAGTAAAACAGCCTATATATCTAAGATGACATCACCCCAGATGCTGAGATTTTGATAATTAGCACGATAAGATTATTAATCTGTTTGTTCTTTTCAGATGAGAACCTTTGCCTCCAATAGCAGTTCATTTCTTCTTCTTTCTGTCTGAACCATGGATTGAGATATATATATACTTTCATTAACACTGTCTATTCTTTCTGAATCCATAGTGTGATGAGTCAGGTGTGAGTCCCGAGCCTCTCGCTGCTCTAAATGCCATTCCACGCTCATTACCTCTGTCTCGCATCTGGCCGTCCACCTATCATGTTCTGACCTTGAGAAAATAGATAGAAAGGTGACAACTGAGTGCCCTGTTTTATAAAGAGAGAGAAAAGATGCTTGAGGATACTCCTGCCTTACTGCTATCTGTGGTGCATTACCACAATTTCTAAATTTAAAATGAGATGAGTTGTGTTTGGAAGTATCTGTTGTATACGTTGAGTAAGAGGAACTGGCATTTGATGGAATAGCAGGATATCAGACAGATTATGATGGGATTCTACGTATGTTGCTTCACACGTGGGAAGTGGCCTTGGTTTCTTTTCTCACCAGAATATCAAACAACACAGGATGTGAATACAGCTACAATAGACCAGTGGGACTGTATAGTGCAAAGATGCAATATTGAAACCCACCTCCTGTTTAAATGTTGTTCTGGTCCGTTGTGTGAGGCAAGAACCTGACATGATCAAATTGTAACGTTCAAGTTCCCGTCTTTTGTTAATATTTTGCCTGAACTGTGTACGCATGATATATCCACGTAATACGGAATCATTAGATGCTTAATTTTGGACTAAATGCATTAAAGTATCATTTATGATCCTACATTAATCTAAAATAATGGGTTGAGCCAGGAATTGACTGAATGTGGTCTTATTGTATTCAAAACCTTAACAGCAGTGTGCGAACAGGTTGACCTTTATTGCTAAGATGATTGTGATCTGTGCTTTAAACAAAAACATGTACTGGATTTTAAATATAATAAGACCCTCTATGAGTCTGTCATTTTACAAAGCAGCAAGCACATCCTGCTCTAAAATCGTATTTTTCTTGAATGAAAACACAAATCTGAACATGCAACGAGGTAATTTCCCTCGTGTTCAGACAGATCAGGCCACTGAAGGTGTCTGATTTTATGAAAATGATTGAAACATGTGGATTACTATTGAAATGAATTAGGTAGTATGAACCTTGACAGGTTTTCCCAGGTGATTCTGCAAATGCAAGAATGATTTAAGAGTCAGTATCATATGATATGACTGGGTTGAAGATTTGTAGTATATTTGCTGTTGTACAAGTTTCTTAAATAACAAATATCCACAATGAAATTTTAGTTTATTGCCATTATAATATGGTATATTAAGCTTTTTTACATAATTCTTACTGTGAGATAAAAGTATAATTCTGTGGAAAACAATACAACCGTACTCGTGAAAGACTCCCAGTGACAAAATATGTGAGGACATGCATGTACTCTAACCAATTAGAATGATGTTTCAGTGACATTACCAAGTATCTTAGCAACAGGATCACATCAGATTCAAACCTCACTGTCTGCAGCTTCATGTGATAACCTCAAAGAAATCATCCCCTCCTCTATATTCCCCTAATTTTTGCCATATTACTCATACATGTGTTCAGTTAGTGATCTTCATTTAATAAGGTGTGGTGTAACTGTGGAACATTTGCTTTGTGTCACGAGTGGACACGTTAAGAATTGAATTGAAGTTAAGACCTCACCTTGTTAGAGGATGTTTTTTTCCTCATCACAGATTGACAGGAGTCCTACATACCTTGATTAAGCCACGTTTCGTAGGCTCATCTTTGAACTGAGGAAATCAAAAACTGCTATTGGAATCCTTAATATGGAGGTGTCATTTAGAGTCAAATAGAATGCAAATTACTTGTACAATTGAAATGTCAACTTAAACATGCTGCGCGCCTGGCCTGTGGCTACCCGAAGAAGTCATTTAAAGTCATTTCGTTGATTCAGAGTCCCACTAATCCTTTTTCATTTCCTTATAGTCTCGGAGGTTACAGGAATAACTGGGAGTGGGGGTTTGGGTGGAGGGGCGACACATCTGGCAATCAGGTTGATTTCCGCCGTCGTCTGGCTGGACGAGTGAGGTTTGTCGTGATTCATCCTCTCGTGTTTTTGTTCAAAATATGTGCACCCCAATTATAGCAGGGCATTGCTTATTCAAATGGGAGACCTCATAGCTGACCAGTTTGTCAAACAAGTCAGCTAAGGTATATAAAAAAAAGAAAAGAAAAGATTGCAGCAGGGGATATGCTCATCAATGCAGTTTCTCAGTTTATGTATTTAAAAAATGTACATTTTAGATTAATTTAGATGCTGGAATATTGGAATATGTATGATTATTTCAAGCATGCTCTCCTCCCCGAATGTATCAAAACAAGGTTAATTAAGAAATATGAAGACAAGACAATACTGACCGATGAAATGTCAACATGTGTTGTTTTTCTGTACCATGTTGGCTCAGTCAGTCGCCAGCTAAAATATCAAAGGTATTGAAATGAAGTGATGAGAGAGATAGATGGATGTGTCTCAACGGAGGCTGTGTCCATGTTATGGTCTGGTGATTTTATCTTCAATCATTCATGTTGATACGTCTCCTTCAATTTACTTTCTTCTGAGCTGAAGACAAAGTCTGTCAAATACTCCACCCTTTCTTATGAATTATTATCTCACTTCATAGAAAGCGTGTATAATTTAAGATTATGTAATGTAATTGGCATTGTGTTGCATTTGTTTCTATACTGGCCGAATTCCCAAGTGACCAACACAATGAATTTGATTAGTAATGCCACATTCATCATCTGATTCAGTCACGTATGAAAGGATCGATTCTGATGGCGTGCCATATATCCACTTCCACTGAAATTTATAAATTGTTACTGCTTAATAAAATCGGTGAAATTGCTCCAAAGGGGCCTTTAACAGCGGTGGCGCCGAGGATATTCATGATTTACGCACACAGTAAGAGGCCCAATGTAAACTTCAACCATGCACATGCACAAACATCTACCCTGGGACATTTACCTTTCGCCCTCATTGTCTCCATCTCATTGATACAAAGTCATCAATTTCTTTTGCGTCCTGCACTGGATAGTCTTTAAGGTCGATTTGATCCGTCCAAGTGGTGGCCTGATGCACTGTCCCCCTCCTCTCTCACTCCAAATTGCCTTCCCCAGGGGAGTGCTTGTGTTTGCTCCTTGGCGAGGGCCTATGGCCACGTTGTTAATTTATTAGAGAGATAAAATGCTTTCGTGAGTTGTGTTGGACTGCAGCACACTATATGCTCCTGGGCTGCTCAGTGGTGAGGTGGCCATTTTTATTATTTTTTTTATCTCTTCAACAATAAAGTGCAGCTTGTAAAAGCAATACTGCCACATTTTGGGAAATATTCACTTTCTGTTGGGGAGTTAGATTAGAAGTTTGTTACCACTTTCATAGCTGTATTTTAAATATGAAGCTGAAGCCAGCAGCCGATTAGCTACGCTTCGCCCAAACACTGGGAGCAGAGGGGAACGGTTAGCCTGGCTCAGTAATAAAATCTGCCTACAGCGCACTTATTTACACATAATTAAACAAGAAATACTTCAGTGTATTAGTGAAAATTTGCTATTTTATGAGAGGTTACATGTCAGATCATTTCTTTGCTAGAGGCAGTTGCCAGGCAACCCACAAGGTCAAGACATATAATGTACACAACAGTGGCAATTTGTCCCTAAAATGACAACTATGCACAAACTAGACATAATCATCATAATAATCCTACAAATCCCTATTGCTTCAAACTCAACAGTCACATAGACAGGTTGTAGCAATTTTCTAGTGTACCTCTGCAAGAAAAAAAGTATACCAAAAAGTATACAAGCAGCTGTGGCTCAGGAGGTAGAGCAGGTACTGCCCTAATTTGAAGAACAGCTCCTCAACTCCTCCAGTCTGCATGTCAAAGTGTCCTTGGGCAAGACACTGGCAGCGAATTGCTCCCGGAGGCTGTGCCATCAGTGTGTGAATGTGCGTCTGAATGATTAGATTATCTCCTGATGAGCACCTTGCATGGCAACAACTACCATCAGTGTATGTATGTGTGTGTGAAAGGGTGAATGTGGCAAGTAGTGTAAAAGTGCTTTGAGTGGTTGGAAGACTAGAAAGATGCTATACAAGTCCATTACCCAAATATCTGTTGCTTAAAATGTACCGCAACAACAAACAACCTGGACCTCAGATCACCTACATATTGAGATAATCTTTACAGAACATGGCCTGATTTTTAGCAATTCATGAATTAACTCTACTCATGTCCTGTTTACCCTAAAGGTGTCTTGAGGGATCCTTACAGAAAATGTATGATTTACTTTGTAAACAGGCTCCTGACTTTGGATTCTACGCTGCCAGGCAAACACGTGGATCACACATTTCAAAGCATTTTTCCCCCTAAGAGAAAATTCTTAAATGTCTTTAATATGATGGCAAAAACAATTTTTTTGTTCAAAAGCTACTTCAGTGTCTTGGGTTTTTATTGATAAAAGATGGACTGCTGGCCTAGATTCCTTCCCTGGAAGACAATACTTTATCACTTTTGTCTTCCAGGGAAAGAAACTAGAAGTGATAAAGTATTGTCATGAAACTTAGATATCCCCGGCATCATGCCTTTACCTCTGGGAGCTATTGGACCCTTGTTGTGTCCCCAGTAACGAGGCCTAGACAGCTGTGATTTCAGATTGCAGACTTTTCTATCATGTTCACTGCTATTGGACTGCACAGAGCCCCTGTCACCTTATTGTGTTCTAAGTGTTGTGTCTTCAGGGAGCCATTGAGGGCCCCAGCTGCCAAATAGCAACAAGGGAAGCCATTTGTCTTAGCCCATTCATCTTTAGCTGAGCACCCCCCACCCCAACACCATGCAGGCTTCAACCTGGAACAGAGAATAAGAAAAGAAAATCTTGGAATGAGTTGACTTGATGACTCCTGCTTCTGTAAGAAGCTGCTGACATTCATGAGCACAGAATTGGCATCATTTTACATTTCGATTTTTAAGTCTGATATCAAGATTAGACGGCTTGTTGGATTCTGCATTTTTGCACCGCACGGTCCGCTGGAGGAGAGGAAACTGTTTCTGATCTGCCCACCATATGGACTGTGTTATCACTTGTTAGAGCCTCGGTATGTTGGACGCTATGATCTTATTAGACGCGTTGACTGACAGATGTGATTTATTGATTGTATGTGCTGCATTTGTGTCTTTGTACTGCTCAACTCAGTTCACTGCAAGAACGCTGGACATGCCAAAGGAGCAGAAAACTCAGTTTGATATACTGTAGTTGTATGAGGTAGAATGGTGAATTAACAGTCCATCAGTGGTGGAATGAACTAAGTTCTTTACACAAGTATTCTCATTGTATGCTATTTTGTACTACTTTTTACTACATTACATTTTTTACAGATTAAGATTTTATGTACTAAATAAGATAAAGATGGATACTTTTTGCATGTAAAAAAAATATTAAACTCCAGCTACCATCTGTTGTGGTTTTGCCCAAATCTTGCCCCTCTCTGGTCGTCCTTTTTGATCCCATTTCCAAGACTTATGGCTGTAATATTTGTCCTTCTCCTACAATTGCTATTTGCGGAATACTCTCCGTTCTGATTGATCTTAATCTTGCTGCTGAGTTACAGAAGATTTTTGCCTTTTCCTCTCTCTTAGCTAGATATTCAGTTCTCTTTAAATAGAAGGACGTAACCCCTCCATCACACAACCAAGATATGATGCATCATCAGTCTCCACTGAAAGATTTGATAAAACCTGGGACGCAGTAATCAACAATGGGAATAATCTACATGACCTGGAAATATGAACTCATACCTTTGCAGGTGGTCTGTGCTCAAATACAGTACGCTATGATCGTTTTCTATGATTTGTCCGATGTTGTTGGATTTCTTCTTTTTGTCACTTTACAGTGTTCATTGTATTTCTCTACGTATCTGTACCCCGAGGTCATGTATTGACTAACACATGTAAAATATCTTTATAAAATGTTAATATATATGTATATATATATATTAAACTACCCAACAGTTGGCTATATAAATGGTTCAGCTCCACCTTTACCCACTACAACAGTGAAATTACACATGCATCAGTTTAATAATCCAAAAATCCAATATATAATAATAAAATATGACTTTTTTTTTAAAGAATTATGACTACTTCTACTATTGATACTTAAAGTACATTTTGATGTTGTCTGAACATATTTATGGACTTGTAACTAAGCAATGTTTTCAATGCAGGACAGTAAAAATAATAGTATTTTCATAGTCTGATATTGCCAAGTACATTATTTCAATACTTCCTCCACCTCTGCAGTCCCCAACACATGCACACATAGTTAAAATCAATGTTTTTTAATTGGAACAATAACTTCTATTATTGGCTCCATTGCCAGTTCTTGTCAGGCAGAATCTAAAAGATCTGCACACTGTGCTGATAGCGCTCACAAATGATATTTAACGGTTAGGTGTCGTTTTTTATCCACCTGTAAAAGTTTTTGAATGTGCACACTGTGATCTCAGAGCTGATATGGACTTCAAGTAGTTTGAACTACATCTCTAGATTGATTTGTGATGCATGTCATCATTTTCCCCCCTAATTATAATTGTAGTATTTCTGCTCTGCACTGTTGAGTAAAGCAGAAACACCATAATCCCAAACACACTGAAGCCCCTAACACAATTTTTGAGTATTTCAGAAGATGTCTGTGCTATCATCATCACCAACTAATCCGCCTTCACACAATAAATTAGAATCCATCATATCCAAAACAAACCTGGACCTGTCAAACCCATCGGCCATCCTGTGCCCCGTTCTTCAATATGACCTTTTCTTTTTCCTGCTGAACTATCAGAGGTAATAAAAGCTTGGAAGTCAGATGCTAAATGTGTTTAGTTTTTAATTATCACACTGATCCTCATGGCAAATAACAGTACCGATCAATAGAGGCTACTGGGAAATATTCCATTGTGAATGCATAGCGGGGATTATCGCCATCATTGTCATCGTCGACGACAAAATCAAATTACTGATGAGTGGAGCGCGCTGTGGGAGATGTGACACATGGGTATGGGGAAAAGCAGACAGAGGACGACACAGGGAGATCTTTGACTTTGTGATGCACCGTTTTCTTTTCTTTCAGGCTACATTCAGAGTAGCCTGTAGATAAAAAAGATGTGTCCATGTTAGTATTAGTCAGTTTCAGTGTCAGTATTTTTCCTTGAACTCCATTTTAATGAAGATGTTGATGCATTTCCATCACTCTCTTCATATTTGGTGTGCAAGCCTATTGATGTTTCAATGGAATGTGCGATAGGACAATTGAATGTGATAATTTGCCAACCCTGGTTTAATCTTCCTGTATTATATAGCATTAGTCATACAGAAGCCAGCTGTGGTCACTAAAGTCTCAAAAATAACTCGGAGGGGTAAACCAACATTTAATGTGCTTCTCCAAACACCAGCCTCTCGCTGACCTTTTGCCTCTGTGACAAGAGACTAAGTAAACTGCACTTATGCTCTTAAGAAAGTCTATAAATGTTGCATGTGCAGCGAGTGTTTCCTTTGTTAATCGAGCCCAGCCAGAGAAAACAAACTGCCTTTAATTTCAGCTTATGACTTGTGACTTGTGAGAGGTTACCACTTTAGTTCACCAAAAAGGACACATTCCAGCAAACATACCAGCCACTAAATAAGACAGGCTGTTTGTGATTTGTCCTCAGTGAAAAAACCTAAGGGACTGGGTTATTTAGTGAACCAAGTGTCTCCGTCTCATGCAGTGCTTTTACGATGTGAACGGTTGTGAATGCTGACAGCAGCAATAAATTAATTATTAGACATTTTCTTTTGACCTGTGTGTAGCTGCTACCTGAGTTTATGTATTTTAAAGGGTAGGCGTTATAAGCTTTAGCTTCTGCCTTTTTCCCTTTTTTCAGACCTTAAACATTTATTTTTTGTGTTTGTCATGAAATGTCTGAAAATAAACTGAACTGAACTGAACTGAACCTCACCACAGTTTACAGTTTAAAGCTGCTGTGGACATTTTAGATGTGCATTTTTATTAAATATGTCTTTACAATGATTTTCCAGCTGATGTCAAAGACATCAGTTGAAGGAAGCCCAATCACTTAAGTCACTATCCTATAAAACCATTTCCTTTATAATTAATACATCGCTATTAGTTTGAGAAACTCACTCAGCGAGTCAAATATATAAACAGTGTCATTTAGTTTATTTTTGTTAACCTAATCTTCTTGAAATCATTCCAGTTAGTAGCCGCGAATAACATAAATTACTCAAATGTATGTAAACGTGCCTCGGTCCCAGATGGTTTGGACTTGTCATCATTACAAATCAGATAAGCTGTTGATCAAAGCAAACCCCTCCAAGTTGTTACTTAAGTTGGCTGATATTATTTCACCCACGTTTTGACAGTGCTTAAATGTTTCATCAGGGAACCTTGGATTTGTTTCCCTCCTGTTTGTGCAGGAAGTCTGAACCACACCAAACCTGCCCTTCCCTTAAATAAACAACAGGTAATTATGAGACAATAGCCTGAACCAAAGCCCTAAATATACAGTTATTTTGAAGCAATTCTTTCAAGCTCCATATTCACAGACATACTCCCTAAGCTCAACAAAGTAGCAAAGAGATTCCTCTTTCCTGACTGAGTAATCCATTAATTTCTCGTTCCCTCTTTGCATTGCCTAGTGGCATGTCTGGTCTCGGTGATTTCTTTTACCTCCAACAGAGCTTTGGGAAAACGAGAAACTCACCTTCTCATGCTGCCTTCGCCTTGAGCTACAGTCTGAGGTTATTCATATTAGGCAGCTTTTATTGCTGTCTTAAAAAAACCACCTAGATCATGAACTGTACATACAAAACTGGGTTGGCGAAGGTGGTACAAAGTGGCAAACAGTACTGGCCAAAGACGTTATGTGCATGCATAGAGGGGAATTGGGAGTTAACATTTTAAAATGACTAAACATTATCGTTCCAATTTTAACAGATACAGGGGATCAGATCTGTAAATCACCTGTTGCCTCTCAGAAATCGGCATACTTTTAATAATGCTTTGCCTAATTGCACAAAGCTACATTATTCATGTACAAAGAGGTTTCTTGGTCAAAATCAGTCACTGAACTAGAAATCTGGCTTCAGCAAGTCCAAATTATAGCTGTTTTCACGTAATAGGATTCATTATTTTTCAGATTGTATTAAATAATCTGGGGATTCAATTAATATACTAGTAACAAGCTCATGATTCAGTAATAAAAGTAGAAATAACCCAAAACTAGCACAGCACTTTGTTGCAGAATATATATACTCTCATTCAGTTCATAAAAGGTAAATATAAAGAAGCTTTTTTACTGTTCTGATTCTTAGGTCTAGTGCGTGTGTGTATAGTTGTAAAGCTTTTCTATGAATTTTGGCCTTTCTACCACACGCATAACTGCATTTCAGATCTTTTTGAAATCTCCGGCCAGAGTGAAGATTTTAAGGAACTCCGTTTTCTCCCTTTTCTTCTTTTTCGAAGAGTCACAAATGAGGCGACATTTCATGCAATGGCAGACGTGGCCAAAATGGTGCTGGTTGCAACCTTGCCAACAGGACTTTTTACATATTTTCACATACAAGTGCAGTTACCCTTCCAATAAATTGAAAAACAGCTCTTGAAAGCGTTTCAATATGGAGATTTTTTTCAAACAGTGATTGTGTGGACAGGATTTTCTTTTTGGAGAATGAAGGACGTAACACCCTGTTTACAAATTGACCTTTGTACGTGTGGACTAAACTAAACTACAGAGAAGAAACAAGTATAAGATTTGGTTGACTATCAATTTAAACGGCTTAATGTTTAATAAAACTGGCGATTTGTTGCAAAAAAAGAAACCAAAACACCTAAACATGCAGAGGAATATGATCTTTGCATGAATTCCAGTACCACGGTGAGTTATTACCTTTTTTTATGAGATAAAGTAAAATGATGTCATGAGTGCATTTGCATGTTTATACAGTATGTTGATGATAACTTTCTGGATGTGAGTTTAGGTGATGTGTCATTCAGAATAAATGTAGTCCAATAAAAGTTAGAAGGGAATATTAACCGAAGATGGAGAATAATGGCCATGACTCAGACTTTCATACATTAGTGTTGTCTGCCTCTGACGCTCTCACTGCTCAAAGTAAACTGAGAGCAGAACCACAACCCAAGCAGAGGAGAACATCTGTCCCCCCTGCACATGACTGATCACGGAGTGGCTACAAAGTTAAAGATTATACATTTTTCACAATTGTATATGGTGCTTGTGCTGAAAGCCGAAAGCACTGCGTGTGTTGTGGCTTCATGCGAGCCAGTTTCGAGTTTTCGTCCTTCACTGACCCGAAAAGGTTGGTCCACATCAAAGCGGCGACACATCTGGTTCTGAGTAGAGGCAGAGGGCAGGTGGACACAAGAGGTCTTCATTTTAGCAACGGGGGGATGTCAGAGGGTAGCAAGGGGTTAGTGGCAACACAGAAATGTTCACCACACTTCAGGGGGATTAATCAGAGTTTAGAGGAACAGGATTGTCATTTCCTGGATGAGTGTTTGGAAATTAGTTTGGCTATAAATCTCAGTAGGTCCTGCCTTGTCCTGGCTTTTACTAGGTTTGTAGAAATTGAGATAACTTCAGCTAAGCAATAATTTTGTGTTATACAATGACCGGCTTCGGTTCAACAATGTAATTGGTGTACAGTAAAAGAAGGACATTTCTAAAACTGCTACTTAAGGCAATTTTCTGTTGTCAAAATAAATCATTCGAAACAAACATGGTCTAAATATTAGAGTGTTGAGAAATGGCTATAGTTTTAAACACGTAGTTAACATTATGGAAGGGAACTGCCTGGTTAGATAAAAATACAATGGATGGCTTAAAATGGGTAAAAAAAAAAAAAAGTCAAGTTGGGCAACAAAGTTGGTTAACTTAAAAAAAGCCAATGTTTACTTTTGGTTTCACCCGGGTCACCTATAGAGGTCTCCTGGGTGAAAGTCCTGTGTTTGTTTGACTCGGCCACCTCCCTTTCAACCTAATTTCAACTGGAACGCTCCCTGGAGTCAGAATTTCAAGTTCCCAGTCAGAGATCTCTCAGAGCTCGACCTCGCAATCCAACATGGCTGCTCCCAGGAGTACAACTGTAGTAAAACACTGTTTATTTAAACCTCTTTCTTATTACTGTCTCATTCAAATCTTTCTCTTCTATCTGTGGACTTGTTGCTGCCGTGTTTTGTATGTGCAAAATACCGCATAATGCCTTGCTATCAGCTGGTGTTGCTAACAGCTGTTGTTGCTAACAGTGGCTAATTAAATATAATTATTTTCCGAGTTGTATTGAGAACACGGTCGACCTGGGTGTGACTTCATTCCCAGTTACGATCTCCGACTTCCGAAGTAAATGGAAATTAGCATTAATACTACGTCATCTGACTTCCTCGTTTGTTCCCATCATAATGACTACAGCGTCTAGAGGGCGCCGCCTAACAATAGATGTAAATATTGGTCGTAATAAGCTGCTTGCACATTCGAACTCTACGACCATTTATTGGTGAGGATGTTCTAGTAGAAGTAGTTGTGTAGTTTATAGTATGCCTTACATTTTTTTTGGCTCTACACCAACACACTGGATTTTAAGAACAGGAACTTGGAACTTGTTTCACATCCATATAGAGCGGTGACTATGTCTCACCATATCCACGATTCCTCTGTAGTTCATCATACGTGGAAACGCCCCTAACGTAAAGGCCAGTCAGCTTATGAGCAATGCATCTTCTACCAGTTTGATCAGTTTGGGGGATTTCACAAGTCAGATTATCATATTTGTGTTGTTTCTGTGTTTTGATGTTCAGAAGAGGTGGGTGGGTCTCTACTGGAAAATGGTTATGTCATGTACTTCTGCTCCCAAATTCAGGATTTTGCAACATTTTAATCAAAATCAGACAGTTGTGCAAATCTCATCAAACCACACACTCACAGTCCTGATGTAGAAGTTTTGAGTGGTAAACTCTTGATCATAAAATATTATGTTAGTAAAGTAATAATCAAGTGTGTAACTTTGTTTAATGCTTATTTAGGTATAAATAATAAATGTTATAAAGAAAAGCTTTTGGTTTCAAACCAAATTTTCCCGGGGCTTTAAGCTGAAAGTCAGCACTTATAGTTGTTTCTTTCTTCTCAGTCTGATGAGTTATAATAAATCAAGACTTAATTGTTGTTCTTCAGTTAGGTTTGGTTCTAAATTACTTTATTTTGGAAAACATTTTACACAGGTTTACACAGAAATCTACTGTTTGCCCTGTTTGAGGTATTTTCAGACAAACATTTATGAACTTAACGTAGTTCATAGTTTCATAGGGTCGCCGGTTCGAGTCTCTGTGTGGACCATGAATGGAGTGTGGACTGGTGGCTGGAGAGGTGGCAGTTCATCTCCTTGGCACTGCCGAGCTGCCGTTGAGCAAGGCACCGAACCTCCAACTGCTCGGGCGCCGATCCATTTGGCAGGCCCCTCGCTCTGACATTCATTCATTCATTCATTTTCAACCGCTTGTCCCTATCGGGGCAGAGGGGGGCTGGAGCCGATCCCAGCTGACATTGGGCGTGAGGTGGGGTCCACCCTGGTCAGGACGCCAGTCTATCACAGGGCACATAGAGACGCACAGGGACAGACAACCATTCACACCTACGGGCAATTTAGAGTCACCAATTAACCTAAGCCAGGATTTTCGAACCAGGGACCCTCTCGCTGTTTGTGCATGTGTGTGTATTTAGGGCCTGTGTGTGTGTTTGTGTGTAACCTGAATAATAACAGAGTGAAAAAATTGAATTTCCCCTTGCAGGATTAATCAAGGAATTATTTTTCTTTCTTCTTCAGATTTTAACACACAGAAAACTAGTTTTATAAAAGTTCACACTTTTCTTGCTCCTTGCTGTGATTTTCCCAAAGGCCGTCCTTTCAACACGGGAAAGTAACAGGTGCATTAATAAATGATTATCCAGGTAATTGTGATTTTTGTGCATCAGTATTTGTAAGACATAGATAAGGTAAAGGAAGATGGGAACAGTCAGAAAACTGTTAGAGAGAGGGACGGCGTGTGTGTCCATGTGTATGTGTGAGTGCACATAACCTCTGCAGCCACAGCCAAGTCATCCTGCGGAAGATTGCTGGCAGGCCTGGGGGTCAGGGGTCGCCCCTCTGAGGGAATTGTCCCTTTAAAAGGTTATCTGGGCCCCAGTTTGGTGCTGTGATGTGATTTCAGTTTGTAATTGTGTATGATTGAAATAATATATAATATCAAACAAGCTCTGAAGGTCATCTTTTTTCCCATGGCTCCACATTTTTTCTCCTCCTGAGGAGAATTCTTCAAATGTGTGACTTGTCTGGCAAATCCATTAGCAAGCAGCACTAAAAAAAAAAAGAAAAAAAAAAAAAGAACATAACTACAGTAATTCAAGACATGCAAAGCAGTGTGAAATCTTCTGCTACATCGAAAGACACAACATACCATATCCCTTATCTGAAATGTAAATTTACTTATGACAAGGCACCATGTGTACACAACTGTCCTCAACTGTGAAAATCCCCAATCGTTTAAATGAAAAAAGGACATTCATTTCTTTGTTCTTCGCCTTTTCTCCCACTGTCTGTTTGTTGGTTATTCCTGATTAGAAAGGATCTCCATCTGCCTGTCTGGAGCTTGTAAGCCTGCTCAGATCTTTGCTTCTTGTTGGGCGAAAGCTCAGCTAAATCCCTGCAAGCCTAATGTTTATCCGATGTGAAAATAATTACTCAAAAGTGTTTTTCTTAATCCTAATAATTAGAGCGTGAAAAGGAAGATCAGTGTCACTGTATATCACGGGGGCCTGGCGATTGACTTCCTGGTCGCTGTAAGTTTCAGGTGAAGATGGGAGCGGATAAAGGTTAGATTAGGCCTAATCCAGAGCAGCAGCAGCCCTTAATCTGTTATGATACAAGGATGATCACTTAAAAAGGTCTGGATCCAGGGCTCTGCCTTCTGGTTGGGCGAGAGATGGCTCGACTGGGACCCGTCTTAAAACCTGCTTAGCGGCACGGTGGCGCCAGCAGCTGTGAGCACTTGTGGACGACAGTGGTTAGAGAGCAAGAGAAAGCAAAAAAAAAAAAGAGAGAGACAGAAACAGTGGAAGACATCTTAATATCATCCCACGCCTGGGTTTCCCCATCGAGGGCGGACAGGGCTTAGGGGGGGGGAAACCTGTTGTCGGCCAGTAATCTCAAGATCAACAAGCAGGTTTGAGTCCAGGGCTATGATTTCAGTGTGGCACATCAGGGATCTGCAAAATGAAGCCCAGAGTGGCATTAAAGGCCCAAATGGAAAACAGCTCATCTTGTTAGAGGAGGGAGGCAGGAGACCAACGACCCGGTGATATTGGACGGAACGGGAGCTCAGTCGCCTCTCCAGATCGTATAACCAAACTGCAGCAGGATATGAGTGTGAGCAAAGGGGGGATTAGGGGAGAAATTCTGTATGGCTTGGTGAATTAGGGTTGGAAAACATGGCAAGATGGTATGCTGTGCGGTTGGCATCTTTGAGACGCTGGACTAGATGGCATGGATGCCTGGATGCACATGCCAGGGAGGGCAGCGACAGGGATATAGTGACAAAGAGAGGTTTTTCGTATCAAGTGGGGTGGCTTTGTGGAAAAACTGTGTACAGGAACACACATGCACATAATTTATCATTGATGTCTTATTTAGGGGTTATACAGCAACAGTTTGGACTATTAGTATTATCTGCCTTTCCTTGATGTCAGAAATGTAAATTAAATATTTTAATATAAGACCCTCTTTAATGTGTGACGAAAAGAAAATGATAAATGTTTTGTGTACTGAGTAAACTAAAACTGATGTCCCGTGTCTCTTATTGATACAGATATAATAAGGTATTGAATGCTGCTTCATGAGCATCACTTTTCCCAGGTTATCGGATATTGGAGTGTCACCAGTAATTAGTTGCATATTTACCAGGCTGTTTTATATGATAATAAGCAGATCGAATCAATTTACGCATATGCTTATTGACTTTTTTTTTTTTTTTACCAGTCTATTGATCGGTGAAGAAATAACTCGACACGCAGTTGCCAAAAAAGAGCTTTGTTATCTCAATTTGCTGTGTTTAACAAAGTGACAGCTGTTGTGCTATTTTGTTTTACTCGTGGCTCCGAGACAACAACACACCGGTGTTTGTTTTCGTTGTTACCAAAGTGGACTAATAGTTGGTAGCTATTGATTATTGGCAATTGACAGACGGCATATGACGGATCAATAAGCTGAACGTAAAATTCAGACCAAAGTTAAACAAGCTGAAACTTGTGCTTTAATCACCCAATTTATATTCACTTGTAATAGTTGGTGCAACATCTTATTCCAATGATTCTTATTATTGGCGCCACATTTAAAACCTGTAATGCTGCACAGATAAAGCATTCAGTGTTATTGTCATACTTCAGTGCTTTGTGGTGAAAATATAGACTAGAAATCAGCATCAATCACTTCAATTGTCAATGCACTAAAGAAACCGGAATTTGTGACGGATGTAACTCTCATAATAACACTCACCTGCTGTCATACGTTCATAAATGGGAAACAGATCATGTCAAGCTATCATATCTCCATAATATCGCCTTTCTGGCAACTAAGTATTAGTCTTGAATTTAGCGTGACTTACATACTTTTATGAAGTTCATTGTGTAGATTTTTGGGTTAAATATGAAACTGGACAAAACTGGAGTGACAAGGTTTTTATGCAAAAACAAAGACTAAACATTTTAATTTGTTTCTGTTAAATAATTGGAAAAGTTAAATAAAATTAGTTAATTGCAGGTCAGGGTACAAATGCAACAGCACTTGCAATATTTAAGTACTTTTAACTGACCTGTGTATTGCCCTAGAAGGGCTAAGGCAATAACTGTGAAATCAATAAAGCAGTTACAGTTCGCACAGTTTGGGGCCTGAAAGTGTGAAAGCTAAGATTGATTTGGATAAAAGAATAAACTTTGGAAAGCCAGTAAACCATAATCTATCACAGATGTACCAACAGTTTAATTGTTGGGACTGCAAAGAAACTGGGAAGCCATTTTTTAAATTGTGTAAATCATGTTGTAGTGACTGTACTTTAACTTTGTAGTGCAGTTGAAATTTGTGTAAAGGAAGAGTTCTTAAATTAGTGATAATATGGCGCTCTTTATATTACATGTCAAAATCAATGTTAAAAACAATAATGTGCGTGTTTTTATCAATCCAATATCCTTGCGTGACTTTATCAGAAGAAGAAGAAGAAGAAGAAGAAGAAGAATTCCTTTATTTGTCCCGCAATGGGGAAATTCAATTTTCACTCTATTATTTTTTCATGTTACACACACACAGGCCCGAAATACACACACATGCACAGACAGGACCTATATACATGCAATTATGGAGAGATGTTAGAGCGAGGGGGCTGCTTTTTTTATTTCGACAATTGGATTTGAGCTGTTTCAAGAGCCTTAGGAACATGCAACTCACCCAGCAGAAATGCAGTAAGTAACCATGACTGTATGAATGTGAATAAAATGACAAGCAGCATGTTAACAAGCCTTTCACCCCATAAAGCAAAATAGGATTATCACTGAAAAGACCTTAACATATGCTTAACATCGCTGTCGTTCTCTCTCAACTGCTGGGTGGTGACCCCTGCTTTGTTTAAGGGAGCAAAGGAAGTGATGTCACGTCGAACGATAAACCAGATTATAGCCATCATTTCACAGAACCACCGGGTGCGATTTATACTTTTTATGGGATGAGACTGTACACGAAGGATGTGAGCAGCTTCTCTAAAGTGATCATAATGGAGGAGTTAAGTCCTCCAATATCATCTTATTTCCTGGAGGACATAGATGTACATTTTGTGGCACTATGGTAATTTTCTGTAATTAAGAATCTAATCAAGGCATATGCTAAACCCCGCTTTTAATATACACACGAGCTGCTGCTGACAGAGGGAAGGGAGCTGTTGGGTTACGTGTGTGTTATTGGATTCCTGCATGTAATAAAAAAGGGCAAGACGAGGATGAGGATGAAGAAGAGATATATGAATGTCAGCCACCAAGTAGTTTATTTATGAAGAAATTGTTTTAAAATCCGAAGAAATAACATAAAGCATGTGTCTAACTGGGATGTAACAATTTAGAATCACAATGGTTTATAATGCGGGACAAAAAGTTACATTTTTGACAAGATCTCTTGAGTATGAGATGTACGGCTGATTATATATGAGGTTATAGCTAAATAAATAAATATGATTGCTGTCAGTCAGACGGTAACCACGTGCAAAGGTTAGGCCTGCATTTGCCACATTGTTTATGCCAGATTATTGCCAAGCTTTTGTAAGAATCTTCATAATGGAGTCTGATTATATTCGGACTACTTCTTGCTGATTTACCGCAGTGTCTCTGCTGAGCACAGGACGGCATGTGCAATCTCTTTTGTCTGGATATAAAAGAATAAATATCCTGCTAAATCCAGAGTGCTTGCAGGGCTGGGCTAAAGCTGCCGCTCAGTATTCACCGCTGCGTCTCTCTTTGCTCTTTGGTTCCACCATCCTGGAACTCTCCTCCTTTTTTGCCTCTCTCGCAGCGAGATGGAGCAAGGGAGGGGAGAGGATGGAGAGGGAGGGAGGGAGGGAGGGAGGAAAATGAATTGGGGTTGGCGTTTGATGTGTTGATTGGGAGAGGAGCGAGGACAGCAGCTGCACTCGGAACCCTCCCCGGGGAGAGCAGGCTTGATAGCTAAATGAAGACCTCTAGTGCTTTCTTGTTAGCCAAGATAGATCCTGCACCCAGATGAAGCACAATTAGTCAATGGTGGCGGCTTTAGGTGTCCACCGATCACAAGGCACAAGTCAGTGCTTCTCAGGGGCGAAGCTATTGGCAGTTAGTGCCCCGGGCTGTGTCCTAGCCCCGCTGGCCTTTTCGGGCCTCTTTACCACTACAGAGGAGAGAGCAGAAATCCCGAGCCGAGAAGGGCTGCAAATATCTCTCGTCAAATGATCCCTCTGGCATTTGGGATACAGCTGTGCACATCTGATTAGAGCGAGGCAGGCATGGTCCAGTTTGGCTAAGAAGTGCTTTCTCTTAGATCTCAGCGGCTTTCTCATCTGACACATAAAAAAGGGAAAATTCTCAATAGAGTTGCATTTTGCCTATCAGTCGGCTATTAAATCCCTCATGTCTGTTGGAGCCCACTGGCATACTGACAAGTCAGAATTGATTGCTTCTCTGTCTTATGTTTAAGAGAAGCCCAATTTGTACTCTGTATCAAGCCAGTTGAAAATAAACCCCATCTTTGGCTGGCGGAGTATGACTATTCTTGTTGCTATTCAGCATCATGTTTCTTTGTTGCCACTTTTCTATATTTTGCCTCTCAGACAAAACAAACTACACCAGCCACCTGAAGCTATAACAAAACATGTTTGCCTTTTGTCTGCGTGCTACCGGTGCTCCATCCCCTCGGCATGTCCTCCTACCTCGGCTGCCGCTGCTAATGCCACTGGAGCAATGCAACATGGGGAAGTTTGTGCCAGTGCATGATGAAGCATTCTATTTATATTAAAATGAGGGAGCTCCTCTGGGAGAAATAGAGGAGAATGGAACAACAAACATGGAGCTTTAGAGGCGAAGGGAAGTGTGGGGGGACCGGTGACAGCAAAATGGCAACTCCTCCATACAAAGTGGCCCTAAGGACCTTAGGAAGAGTTATAATATGAACGGTGGCATCTAGAAGGGCCTTGTGGGTGTACTGCATACAGTCTGCGCTCTGCCATAAAACAACACCCACGGTAATAAAGCAAACCCTTTAAATCCACAGACCACACCACACTATCCCCTTAAGTTAATCTTACTTTCTGTTTTTTTCTTTTTTACTGTTAATGCATCGACCAGCGGTGTCGTCGCATCAGCTGACCTGTGATAGATTGTTGAGTCTTGGTCTGTTTGTTGTAGTACTTGTCAAAGCCTGTATTTGTTAGTATATTGACTACTGTCATTCATGTTTCTCCCCCCCAAGACAAATGACACCTCAGAGGATTGTGTAGACGAAAAACTATTGTACATTGTCATTTTTCAATGAGGTTATTATCGTAGTGTGTTACAGATGGATGGATACACATATAGACACAAGTATATTAGATAGATGGATGGATAGATAGATATAATTAGAGGTAAATGCACCTAACAGACGGATGGACGGATAAAATGTCATGTATCGATATCAGTGGAAATGTAATTTGATAATAGAAACATTTTCCAAGGCAGGGGAAGGGACACTATTCGGTATATTTGTACAGGATCACGATTAAGAAAAACACTTGCAATAAGTTGATTGTGGTGAATTTGCATTATTAAGTGACTGACTCTGTTGTTCCGATACCCATAACATAAATTTTTCGCACAGTCCATAATTGACAGTTCAAATCAAGTAGGATTTATTTTATTTGACCATCTCCCTTTTATTGTAGCCTATTAAAAGAAGTAAAAGTGAAAGTGTTTGTTACATGTACCATTGACATCGCTGTGCATGTATTTATCTACCACAACAACAACAAATATAATCGTTTAATAGGCTGTATGCATGTAAACATCTACAGCATGTCCACTGGGCTTCTCTGTGATCGCTGCACGTCCGTTCCCCTACCTCACTATATGATTACCTTTTTAAATGACATTTTTTATTAAAGGGAGTCTCACCTCCATTTGATTGTTTGTTTTTCACTGGAAAAGGATGTTCCCTAAAAGAAAGATGTCATATCTGTGATGCAATAAATGTATTTGCTTCTTTACAAAATTTAAGTTAAACTCATTTCAGTAGGTTTTGGTGCCATTTTAAGAGTTTTAAGTATGTTTTGAGGATTATCATGACATGAGATTTTCACATCACCCTATGCCTGGTCCCAAGAGCTAATTTCTACTTTTGGTCTTCACATTTTTTTGTGTCAGGCCTGTTTAAGAGCCCAGTATCAGCATTGCACATCAATACAACGGGCTAGTGAAAAAAAGACCAATCCTTACAACAACTTGCCCTAATAACCTATATTATCGTTCAGCCATGGTAATAAAGGCTAGTTGGCAATAACAGCTGGGTTTTCCTCTTTTCTCACCGAGAGCCTGGCGAGTTGAGGAGAATGGACCCTGGCCCTGCAGTCTGTCTAGTTAATTAAGCTCAGGGGTGAAGGTGTTATTTGTGGGAAAGAATCCAATTATTTTGCCTCTTCACTCCTGAAGAAGAGAGGGGTTTGTGTGGTGATGATGAAGATGATGATGATACCACTCAGAGGCAAGATAGCCACTTCATGACTTAAGGAGTTCATTCTTTGTACCTTGCCTTCCCCCAGATTAGCCAATTCCTGCATGTAACCCCCCCCCCCTGCCTTTTAACAGAAACAGTGATATTTCATTTGGTGAAGTGCAAATGTGATCGTTATTACTTCTGAAAACAAAAAAAAATGTGTATGTTTCAGCGCGGTTCATATGTTTCTGGTGGGAAATTCTTGGGATGAATTAAAAAAAGAGTAGTCCTGTTCATTGTGGCTTCAAAGGCAAAGGGGCTTATATGAAACAAAAGAACCAATTAAAATCTATGAAACCTTAATTACTACTTTAACATCTAAAAACAGACTGTTATATCCCTGTCTGCCTCAGTGTAATGGACGGTCTTGTTTGAACACATATTTTTGCATTTCTTCATGCAATTAGTGGCCTTTGGTAGGGCTCAGTGAACGCTGCTCTGAACGAACCAATTTAAACAAATGAAGAGCTCTTTTCCAAAACGAGAATTTTTTTAAAAATGAGTGTGTCATGCCACTTTGCTGTATACAGAACCTTTTCACTGCTTCATCAATGTTTCATGCCAAATCGCTATATTTCCTTGTTTAAAATGATCCTCAAGATGCAGTTCCTTTCCAAACCGCGACCAGCGCCAAACCTACTTTTAGCCTAAATGCGATACGTCCTCTCGACCAATCAGAATTCAGTGAGCGCTCTATGCGATCCAACATGGCGGCGCTCTGAAGCAGGAGAGTTTTTTGTTTTGTCCGTCCGTTCAACATGTTCAGACTGAGCCATAAACCATTTTGACAAGATACAATGAATATTAACCAAATGTGTGGGTCTAGGTAATTTTCCTGAAAACTATTCAAATGGATTTATAGCGTTTTGGAAAAGAGCTCCTCAAACTTAGCTGCTGTCAAAAATGTCTCGCATTAGAAGAACTTCAGATATATCTTTTATTTTGATTGACAAACAAAACATTACATATGTATTAATGTAACAACATTCTGGTGGGGCTTGTTTGTTAGTTGTTGGTGGTATATCTGGTGCTAAGCAGTCATTGCGGTGTTGTTTTTGAGCTGTACTACCCAGCAGTTGCTGCAAATGAATGTCGCCGCTCCTGGCATTTATGTATATATTTGTATTTTGTGGTTTGTGCTCTTTCCTCTGTCTGGTAGAGTGTGGTAGCTTTTTTTGGTTTTCTTCACTTTTCATGCTAACAACCCTGTTCCTTTTTGGTAGTTACCTTACGTGTAGCAATTCCTGCTGCTGCCAGAAACATAAAAGTAACCCCTTCCTGTGCATAATGACAGGATGACGTGATTTGACCCAAGAAAATTTCGTCCATGGAAGTCAGATTTTAAAAGCAGCCTCACAACATTAATTTTCTTATTTTCCCCTCAATAATGAGGATTTCATCTTAATGATTGTACGGTTCAAGTGTTTTCCTTCTTGTGTGCTGCTTGTGATCAGTCAGCTGTGAATTGGTCTCCTTTAACTGTGCCATGAACTTTTTTCCTTCTTTTTGGTTTTTACTGTGGCCTAAAGCTCCTTTAGTTGAAATGTCCTTTTTTAAAAAAGGTTTTGCCCTGCCTGTGTCTTAAGATCAGAACATTGGGACGTTTGATATGTAAATGTGACTATGACTTTAACGACACACATTCAAACGTGTTGAATCGATATTAATCAGAATCAATGCCATTGTAAGGAATCAGCACACTTTAATAACTTAATTTAGAGTACAGCACGATAATCTTGTGTTTTGAACCGGAGTATAATATCATGCTGAGAAATGTATCTACCTGTCACATGTGACACATTTTCCTAATTGGAGTTCTTGCCTGAACAAACCTGCGCCTCTTTGATTTAACTGTTTGTGTTCTTGTGCGTGTACAAAGACACATCGTATCGTTTCACACTTTCATGTGTCCACTGGGAGAGGCAGGGCCCCTAATCTGTGCCCGAGAGAGCTCACCCTGTTCTCCCCTCCTGAACTTTGTCTCGGTGTGGGTCACCTCGCCAGGGCCACGGGGGAGAGGCTGCCTCAGCCAAGCCCTAATCCTGGGGAGTCGATAGATGCTAGCATGGCTGCAGGCCTCAGCTCCACACAAGAGCCCCAGGGAGAGCTGCTCATTTCAATAAATGTAAAGTGATGCTGTCCACAAGCAAATATGAGAGCCACACACACACATACGTTATTATACATACACACACACACATACCCACACATGAGCCAGAGCTCATATGTACGCAGATGTGATGGAGAATTGGTTGTCCTCGGGGCAAAATATGGAGGAGTGATCCAGTGATGTAGTTAAATGACAGGCAAGCGAGTGGAACATTTGCTCGCTTGATGCTGTCGATGCGTCGCTGCTGCCCCGATAAGACCTTATTTACATTTGTCAGGGTGGAATTGATTTCTTTTTTGCCCTTTACAGACTGCTCAAACTGCAGAGTGGATGGGAGCTGTGATGCACGCCTTCGATAAAGCCAAGAACGTCTGTCAAAAAGTCTTGGCTTTTGAAACCCTGACAACTTTTGAAAAAAACAGTCTGAAAATTAAAAGAAAAATCAGGACTTTTCTCACATTTCTTATATCTTATTTATTGGCACACGAGCCTACAACCTTCACCTCTATGTGTGTGACATGGACATATGTTGATGTTAACCCCCTGTGGAGAGAGGGCTGGTGCAATATCTGTTCGTGTGGATGCAAACCCTTTGTGTGTGTGTGTGTGTGTGTGTGTGTGTGTGTGTGTGTGTGTGTGTGTGTGTGTGTGTGTGTGTGTGTGTGTGTGTGTGTGTGTGTGTGTGTGTGTGTGTGTGTGTGTGTGTGTGTGTGTGTGTGTGTGTGTGTGTGTGTGTGTGTGTGTGTGTGTGTGTGTGTGTGTGTGTGTGTGCGCGTGTGTGCGTGTGTGTGTGTGTGTGTGTGCGTGTGAGGCAGAGGGGGGACACAATGAAATGGGTGGCTGAGCTGGCGCCTCCCACCATTAAAGCACTAAATGGGCAGCCGGAGGTCCCAGTGAGTGTGTGAATGAGGAGAGTTCTCCTGGGAGGTTAAGGTCAGCGGGTTTCTGATGGGACTGTATGATTAAGGTCAGACCCCGCTACTAATGTGGCTGTGTGTGGTGCCGAGATGGATACCAAACTCTTAAGGGTTAAGTTCATGATTTTTTTTAACGGGCCAAGGTTAAGATCAGACACCAAAAAATAAAACACAGTAATGTAATTGTCAGAAGTGAGCCGTTTGTGATAGATGAGGAAGAATAGAGGCATATGGTGTAACAAGTCTTTAATGATATTCAAAACCGCTTCCATGCCTTTGTGTTTATGCATACCGGATGTTTTATGAAAACGGGAAAGAAGATCAGTAACTAAAAACAGTTCATAGGAAATACATTAGCAACAGGTCTATTTAGCTGTTACGCTTCTTCAAAAAATTCCTTTTTTTTCCCCAGAGTCAAGGATCGAATCATAGAGGGTGTTGTATGCTGTATAGATCCTAAAGCCCCTTTGTGGGAAATTAGTGATTTTGAGCATCATAAATAAAATTGACTGGACATTTTTAGGTTAGAAAATGTCATAAATAAATAAAAGAAAACTCCAAACACCTTCCCAGAAGTTTCACGTCGTCGTCACGAAAGGGTTTGTTTTGTCCAAGCAACACTTCAAAACTGTTGGATGATGATGATATAAATCAAAGAAAAGCAACAATTACTCACAACTGAGAAGCTTGAAAAGAAAGAAGAAAACCGATCGACTTATTGAGTAATCGAGATATCCCATCTGATCAAATCCTTTCCTCTAAACTTCAAGGACTTGTAACACATTTTGGAAACAGAACATTTTTTATTTTTGGTTAAATGTTCAGTGATAATAGCAGGAGGTACGTTTTGGAGCTATTAAACAGAAAATGATTTAAAAAAAAGAAAAGTCATCTCAGAGCTGCAGCTAACATCAGGTTGTAAGCAGGACTTGGCTGCCACTGCACTTCATTCAATTTTAATGACTTCTAAACAATGCGGCGGTATTTCCAAGAGGACCACTTCCAATGATATCATTAAAACATCATCGTAGGGTAATGACATTCCCAACGGTCTTCACCTATAGCCGATCTAGTGTAGGTGTCTGTCTGGACTGACTGACAGATACATTGGCAAATAGATAAATCTGACCTCTCGTACTAAGGGTATTTCACTTATAGCTGCCAGACGGGCCCTGCACCAAAAAAGTGTTTATTAACAAGCCCACCCTTAAAAAAATAAATTAGAAGTGGCCCTCACTCCCTATCTCCTTCGAATCAAACTCTAAAAGATTATTCCACATAATTATACTAAAGGGCAATTGGTTGATATGTGGCAGGGTCGGAGGTCGTGGCCTGGTATAAGCAATCTGTAGGCTTTGGTTGGCAGGCGGTAATACGCAACCAGGCGTCAGCCTCTAACCCTATTCCCCAGGCTGATTGCTACCTGTCACCTCCCTTCAACTCATGTAAATTGCATCTGCTTTCTGCTGGAGGGGGGTGGGGATGGGGTGGGGATGGGGTGGGGATGGTTGGATTTTCAGCGATGTATGTGTGTATGCATTTGTGAAAACATACGTGTGTGTGTGTGTGTGTGTGTGTGTGTGTGTGTGTGTGTGTGTGTGTGTGTGTGTGTGTGTGTGTGTGTGTGTGTGTGTGTGTGTGTGTGTGTGTGTGTGTGTGTGTGTGTGTGTGTGTGTGTGTGTGTAAGTTGGGGCATGTGTCCACTCTCCACCAGTGCCGTGCTGCTGCTGCAGTTGGGCGGTAATGGCTTCTCTGGGCAATCAGAAGAAGACACTTTCTTGACTCATCTCCTTTAATGGTGTGTCCTCCTCAGGCTAAAATTGAACAGTCCCGACATGGCCTAAGGCAGCCGATGAAAATTCAATAATTCGGCTCAGTCAACATCGTGTCGTTTTTTTTTTTTGGAGATGGGGAGAGTAATTACGCTGCAATAACATGATGTCTGGACAGCGCTGTGTATTTGTGCGTCAGGGTGGTGTTGGTGTGATACCTGCAGCACCATAGTTTAGGAGGAGGCATATCACCTTTATACACCCATCCATGTGATACCAGGGCCTCTTCAACCTGGTTAAAAACACAGTGGGGCAGTTGAGGAAGCAGGTAACATGAGAAACTGGGCTTTTTTCAACAACAACAAAAGTGCATCAACTTTGCATATGAAGTTGGATTCATCTAAAATAATAGTTTGGAGTAATATTGCAATAACTAGCAAGAAATTAAATGGTTGTAGTTTTGTATTTCAGTTCATATAAAGTTCAGGGAAAGATTGTTCACTATTTTATCTCTAGAGATGTCCTAAAATGTAACTTTGTAAACACAGACATTAAGGTTATTGAAGGTAGTAGATAGTTGTTTACATGTAGCTGCAGTCTATGCATTAAGCCATTCTTTAAAGAACATTTCATCTGACCCTTTTGCCAGTAGTAAACGTATAATACTCAAAGTAATTCACCCTTTTTCTATTTCATTATTGTGTAAAGACATATTCCAGGCTAAATAATAAAAAAAATTCTAAGTAATTAGCATCTATTTTATTGGGGAACTATTTTATGTTGAGAATTCTACATTCAATCACTCCCCCCCAAAAAATACATATACATGGAATTTATGTGTCTGTTTTCTCATATCAAGAAAGCAGACGTATACATTTGTCACAAAGTAATGAAGTGTACACTCTGTACGGTTTATAAATTCATATTGATTTTTTTTTCCTCCAATGTCAAACACAAATGTTTCATTTTCAGAAAAAAAAAAAAACAGAGGGAGAGAAGGGGAATACATTTGAAATGGAGAACGGCTGTGACAGGGCCGCCCCAGTGGTGGTGGGTTGAGGCAGAGATGAAGTGCGGGGCCCTATTTGGCTCTGTCAGCTTTTATATGACATTATTATTCTCCGGGTTATAAATTCTGGCATGTTAAGATCTCCAACAACAACGACATAAAATTCAATCAATGACGCCTCCTTTCCACACCTCGGCTCTCAACCCCGGCAACTCGGCCAGCTGATAGTTCCTAAATCAAAGCCAATAGGATTCTGCATAATTGCGCAGTGGCCCGGCGTTGGGTCGCAAGTGGTGGCCACGCGGCTTTATGGAGTTAATGTGAATGGCGGTATAAAACACTGCTTCATAAAACCCAGCGCTGACATATTGCCAAACAGGGTCCATGTTTATTTATAACTGCTGCATGCCTGCGTGGAAGTGGTGGTCCATCACACCGCTGCTGTTGGGCCAAAACACTTCCAAAAAAAAAAATTAATAGATTTTTTTTTTTTTGTTTTTAGGGGCCAAAGAATCACAAAACCCCTGAAACACACAAATGAGCGTGTGGATTTTTCTTTTGACTACGAAAATGTGGTCATTTGGGATCAACGTGATAAAATAATTTCTCTTTTTTTTCTTACTTTAAAGTAATTTGTTGTATTTTAGCCTGAAATCGAAAGCAACAGAAAGGCAGAACTGAGTAGGATTTAATATCAGTTTTATTTATCACGAGTACTATCACTATTGCCATATTCAATGGTGTTATCGCATATTTCCCTCATATTGTGAGCTCTAATACTGACTAACCAAAAGCAGTGTGAACGCTTTTTACAGCCACTGCATGAGACAGATTGTTTTTTGCCTCTGGATCTTACCTGGGAAAATATTCAGATGTATATGGTACCAGTTGTTGAAGTCACTTAAGTGTGTTTCATAATGCACTCATGTCGTTTTTAAGGACATGTCAATGTTCAACACTTTATTGTAATGGATTTCTATTGTCTGTCTATGTTGTCCTTTAGCTGTGACTTTAATATTATATAATGTTTCTTTCCCCTAAATTTGATTCAATACTCACTCGTTCATATGTCACATTGAAAGATCAAACAACAAAGGCGCATTGTGTCAGATGTTTTCTTTTCCCACAAATCACTAGAAAAAGAAAAATCTAACATTTTGTGTTTTACTGCGTGTGCATGTTTGTGCTCTGAGATGCACCCCTTCTCCATCTGCATGCGGCTGCTTGTCCGCCTGCTGATTGCTTTGATTGATCATTATCTGATGGCCTCTTAATTAGAATGCTAATGAGGAGGAGGTTTTCTGGCCGGCCCATCTCTTCTGCCGTGCCTTGTCTCTGAAATGAGGCGTAATGGAAATGACATGGGCGATGTGGGATGGATGATCCCCCAGTTAATAATTCCAATCTGTTAATCAATGGGCCGGTCGATATGCTGCCACACTGAGCAGGGCCACAAAACCACAAAACCACTTGGTGTCAGCACCCTGGGTGAAAGGGATTGTGGGAGATGACAGTCATGTAGGGATGTGGCTGATCTAGTAAATTGGATG
Organism: Echiichthys vipera; assembly: GCF_963691815.1. Lineage (NCBI taxonomy): Eukaryota > Metazoa > Chordata > Actinopteri > Perciformes > Trachinidae > Echiichthys > Echiichthys vipera. The sequence goes on from NC_139831.1 coordinate 7,660,265, forward strand.
TTGGTGTCTGACAATTTTTTTTTTCCCAGCAAGACACACAACATGATTCACTTCTGTTGCTTTTAATATCTGTACATACTATCTAATTATTGTATATAGAAGAAATAACATTGTTCCTCTAATATACTGAGACTTTGTGCTCTGTTCACAAGGTTAGATGAACATAGAAATAAATCCCTTTTTTTCAGGCGGTGGTTGTGGGGCGCTGGGGGTGGGGTTTGTTTGAGATCAGCGTGTGGAAAGAAAACGTATTAACAGCATAATAACAAAAGATTATGTTCATCTGGGGCGAGGCCCTCCGTTTTCTCGCCAGGCGCTGACTGTGAAGTCTTTATTCTGTGAGTCGGCAGCACGCCGCACCCTTAAAAAGGTTATTATGTTCCCTCACTGTGGCAGCACCGGCCCACGGAGCTCCCATATTGTAACGGGGGTCGCCTGTACCACATTAGAGCCAATAAATGTGCGTTGGCACTTCCTCAATTTAAAGTAAAGCCCCCTTTCCCTTCTACCTCCCTTCTTCATTCCTAATAGGGTATTCCAGCAACGCATCTAATAAGTTGTGGGATATCTGCTGTGGGATAGGGCTGAATATTTCTCTGCTCTCTATCGTCTGATGCTGCAGTGAGAATTTGTCATTTGGCGGTTGTTACTTTGTATTAAACACCAATCTTGTTGTAGTTTAAAAATGTATAATTAATGCATCTCAGCTGCTTGTGGCAATTGCACAGATCTTCATTTTAATTTGATCCTTATTTTTGAATTTTGCCAATTTGACAGATGTTTTAATTTAATTTATTCACTCCCCCTAAAACTATCTTAAACATGACTCCGGGTGTGCTGCTGAAGCAATATCACTGTATGTAATATTTTAGCTTCACTGTTAAAAACTCAAGGTCCAGTGTGCTTATTGTGGCTTTTAAAGAAGTTAAGGTTGGCAAATCTAAACACATTCTAAGCTGGGTTATTCTCTGATGCCTATCATGGGAGCTAATATCAACCTCGGGGATCATCCAAAGCCCACTGGGTCCGCACAGGACTCCAAATTCATGAGGGTGTGTGTGTGTGTGTGTGTGTGTGTGTGTGTGTGTGTGTGTGTGTGTGTGTGTTTGTCAAAGGGGCAGAAATACAGATGATATTGTGATCACCTGTGAATACCAACAGCCATGTCACAGGTTTAAACTTGTTCTTTCAGGAACAGTAAAAGTAAAATGCCATGAGTAATTACCTCCAACACACACACACACACACACACACACACACACACACACACACACACACACAAACACACGCTTATACACACAGTCACCCTCATATCCGTTACCGCATTGAAAGTCTGTAAGTAATGAAGAACATCCTCCAACAGCAGGACAAGCACTTTCAATGACTGATTGGTGATTGATTGCCCGCAGAGCACCTCCCCAACGGTCACTGTGTGAGGGTTTTTCTTTTCATCTTTTTCATCCTTACAGAGAAAAGAGTGAGGGAAAGATAGAGAGGGAGAAGGAGCATGAATTCATTAAATGTGCCAAACCCTTGCCTCTAAAATTGATCTCCCTTTTTTTTTTCGAGCCATCGCCCGATCTCATCTGTATTCCAGATCCATTCCCAGATGATACCCCCTCGATCAAGAGGCAAATGCAATAGAATCATAAATCTCCTTTAAAATGTTGCTTTAGAACATGTGCATGTTCTGTGGGATGATAGGATCTAATTAAATAAGCCTTTGTTAACAGTTTGTGTAAAGGCTTATTTTCGCTGCTCATTCTGCGATAAAAAATGTCGGTTTCAGGGGTGAAAATGCGAAGAAAAGGCTTAATAAAGTCAACACATTTTATTTGTTTTTAGCTTGTCTCTTTACAGTCTTCAAGGGACATCGAGGGTCAAGCAAAGAGTGACCATCTGCCCTCCTTCTCCTATAATTAACATTAATGATAGTTTAAATAGCTCAGCAGAAAGGATTCAAATGTACTCCCCTGTCTGAGTCAATTAACCGTATACTATATCCCGCCTTCTCTAATTGCCACTCCACAGCGAGAGAGATGTGACACTTCCTCCCTCTAACTATCCAAGGGCGCAATCCAGCAGTGTCGGGCAGCCTGTCGTGTCTTTCTTAAACACGCATTGATTTGAGGCGTCGCCACATTAAACATTAACCGGGGCGCCTGAGCATCTCGTCATGAGCACCAGGGGCAATTAATAGAGCGGTAATGGCCGGGGCGACAGATCACTCAGACAGCGCTGAGTGATGACTGGTCTCTTACCACCTGTTCAGTGTGGAGGGAAATGAAGTCGAACCTTGGCACCCCGCTGTGAGACGCTGATTGAAATTTACAAGGCTACACGCACGCCACTGACAGCCATGTCGGATTGGACGCTGTGAGGAGGGCCAGACGTGTAACAAGTCAAGCATGCGCCAGGCTAAAGACCGCAGGCACGGGATGGGCTGTTGGATATAAGAGAAGGGTAGAAATAACTTATTAGCAGTGTAGGAATAGGTCACACAGACTTGGATTAAATACGGTATTCAAAACACACGCGGAACACCGTATGTAAAAGTGTTTGATGAAAAATCTTCCTTTTTTTGTGCTACCAGATGAGATTAATACTTTTAAATATATTTGTTATAGCTACTACAAGAAATTAACATCTTTGTTATATGTCATAAAACTTTATTCCATGTACATTAGCTCAATATCGTCATAACTGCACAGGCCTTCATACTCTGTTTTACCAGAGAGCCGTAAAAACAGCCTCTTGTGCTTAATGTCTTCCCTTCTTTTGTCATTTGCTCCGTCTAACAAGGCTTGACAAGTCTAAAGTGGCCCTGTTTGTTCTCCTTTATCAGGCAGGCAGCTCCTGGCCTCTTGTATTCAACACACACTACAGTGGAACCAGATGTCCTTTTGCCAGCGGCACAACTTTCAAGTTGACAAGGTCCCCCTAGAGAATGGGGGATGGATCGGTGGCAGGCAGAATTTGTGACTAATAGCCAGTTTGATGTGACAGGGCCCCGCCGTCTGGGGAAATTGAAGCGCTCTCCGTGTCGATACCTTTTGTGTCTCGCTCAGTTGTAGGTTATTGTTGGCCTGGCCTTGGGGACCGAGGGCCGGGCAGTTTACATTGCAGACACTATGTGGTCAGCACCAACTTTTTTATTGTGGCTATTGATTGGTCCCGGCCGCCCCACTGTGGCTAATTTGCTTGTTAACATCAGCCTGAAGTGCCCCAGCCTCCATTTTGTCCCTCATCTCCACACATTGTCAGCTCAGACACTTATTTCAAGCCATCTTTTTTGTTCGGCTCCTTGTTCCCCTCTAGTCCAATACATAGGGCCTATTTATTACAACTAGTTCTTAAGCTGTCATTTAATCAATACAGCTTCCCTCCTCACACCGCCTGGAATTAAAGGCGAGTTAAACACAAACCAGGCATGATGACCTTTTTATGAGGCCCACTCAGCCAATGAAATTAACACCAGAGACTGTCCATGTATACCTATAAGCCTGTATAAGTCATTAACTTCAGAAAATATCATTTTAAATGACAACACATGGCAGTCAGCGGGGCCACACACTTTCTGCTCCCACCCTCGCTGTCATGTGTTGAGACTGTCAGTTCGCGGAGGAATGCCGTGGCTTTCTAACTAACAACAGACTGAATATATCTGTGAGAGAGAAAAAGAGAGAAGGCATGAATTTTATATTAAATTCCTTTGGCTAATCCAGTTCACTGTTCGGTCCAGACTGAGTTTAGGCAAAATATTAATAATGCATTGAAAGAAGCTTATTTTCTTCCTGCTGGAAAGGGTTTAGGGGACTGGTACTTTCTCAAGTTATGCATCTTGGTTATTTGTAAGCACCCAATAACTAAGCAGGTGACAGTTGATTTTATGAGATCTTAAGCCTCCCAAAGCCTGAGAACGCCCCTGGTTGGATTTCCTTATACAATAGAGAGATGGTATGGAGATAATGAATTGGAGGAATATTTCATCCTGTATCTTTGCAACCTTGAATACTGCTGCCTGAGGCACTTCTTTAAACCAGTTTACATTTCAGTAAACAGCAGCTTTGTTCTATTGTTACTCTCATTATATCCGTAAACTTATCTTATATCTCGTTTTTCACCTAAAATTCAAAGAATATCAAAAAAAATTGAATTAATCTGTCACATAATGTTGTCGGTCTATCTGTTCATGGAAGCACTAACAGGATTTGTCTGGCATAGATACATGTGAAACACTATAAACACTACTTACTGTCACAATGTTGAACCGTTCTCACATGCTCAACAGTGTGTTGGACTATTTCTTAGTCTGACTGCACTAGTTTAGCTCTCTTTGCCTCATCTCTGGGAAGTATAATTTTGGTTTTGGGAGCCGCTGCTGCCCTGTGGTAAGGGGACATGGCAGGGAAGCCGTCTGATATGGCACGCTGTCTGTGCCCCCCAGCATGAAACATGTGCACAGTCTCATCCCATGTCTCCCTCACTGGACGGTGTAAGGTTTCCCAGCATGCCGCAGTCTCTGAGAACAGGGGAGAACCAGACATGGTGGCGAAAGCCAAGGGTGACATCAGCAACAACTGGCGCAAGATACCATAGAAACATCAATAATATTGTTCTTGGCATTTCAAGTAAATCATATTGGGGGGTAAAGAAGTCATTCTTAAACTATAAACCATGAGAATCTTGGTTATAAGAGTGTGAGAGAAGCCACAATCACGACACCCACAGTCCGGAAAATCATGTTTAAATAACTATCATAAAGAGAGTGAGTGGGCTGCAACTAATGATGTTTTTCTCCTTTTTTTCCGATTAACTAATTCATCGTTTTGTCTATTAGATGTCAGGAAATAGTCAAAAATTCCTGTCATAAATTCCCACAGCCTGAGATGTCTTCAAATTGCAACCAACATTTAAAAATCCAAAGATATTCAGTTTGCTTTTCATATATAATGAAATATCTCGTATTAAAGGAGAAACCAGCAAATATTTTGTGTTTTTCCGGAAAAATTACAGAGAGGGTTACTGACTATCAAAATAGCTGCCAATGAATTGACTGATTAATCAGCCTATCGCCTCAACTCTAATTACGCTGCTGAATATTGCGTGTTTCACACATGATGCAACAAATTCCATGTAGTTTCAATATGTTAGAAGACATCTCTAACTGGCACAGAGGTAAACAGTGACCACTTAAATACTACCCTAAGGGGGTTGGATACTTTGACCTCACCATGACCCCAACCCGACCATAACCCTGACCCTCATCTGACCTCCAACCTCTAAATTTAACCTTAACACCAACTCTCAGCGCGGCCTGCGCCCTTCAACCTGATGGCCCGTGCCTCGGAGGCACATCTGCTTTGGGGTCCGGCTTTTGAGCGAGGAGAAGAAAGACAACGAAATCTGACTCCCAGATGAAATCCACTCAACTTCTCAGTGATCCGCTACCGTGAGACAAATGTTGATCTTTCGTCACTGAAGCAAAAACAGTACGGCTCTGGCACTGGCTCCTCCCAGAATGCATCACGTGCCAGTAGCTGCCTCTGTGGTGCGCTGCGTCGCTGCGTCGCTGTTCGCTGGTTCTTACTTTTCATGCATCATCAACATCATCATCGTCATTTGGTGTTTTTGTCAAGACAGTAATAAGGATCAAAGGACTAATTGTATTAATAAGGATCTTATTTTATTAATACATGTATTTTTCATTGCAAATTTCTTGAATTAATTAAGCAAGAAAGATTTTGGTTGGACTTATTTACCTGTTGTAGTGTTGCTTTACAGTATTGTACCAATACTGAGGTTGGAAAAAAACACAAAAACAGAATTTCTGGAAATCGGTAGTTCCCCCAATAATATCGACTGCTTTTCAACTGCACTCAAGAGTCAGCTATAAGGACAGATATGTTTCTCTCTTTAAAGCGACCTTTACATTTGCCATTTCCCCAAATCTGCTGAAGATTGCTCGGATCTCCTGTGTTGGGCGTTCTGCCATGTATCGGCCTACGGACTCATCTCGAATGCGGTGGTCTTTTTGATACATGGGCCTGCGGACTGGCCCAGGAGCAAAAGAACAGAAATAAATTTCCCCTCCTTACCCGTCCCTCCCTCTTCTCCCTTTCTCCGTGTCCCTGTGACTCCCAAGCCTGAGCCGTACTTTTCATCCCAGCCGCAGAAATACTCCCCTGCGGCTTTTGGCTTTAGTTCCTTTGCAGCCTAAATCTCTAGACCCCAAAGCTAGCATGGTCCCAGGTTGCAATGGGTGGTCACCGGTAAAGTTGTAGACTTCCAGCGTACTCAGAAATACAAGAAAGAGAGCACACATTTTGAAAGAGGAAGAAAAAAAAAAAAGGAATACAGCCGCATTAAGCAGACATCCTGTTAAAAAACCCTCCCTTTTTGAATCCAGATGCTCATATTGCATCTGACAGTTGTTGGGCCGTAAAGTTCAGGCTTTAAAGCAACTGGCTTTCTGTTTCTGTTTTCAGCTTTAGCCTCCTAGACTATAATGAAAGCAAAACAGTAGAAAATTCCCACATTATTAAATAAAACATGTCGCTGGCCAGGGGCCAAACATTGTCACGCTAACAGGAGCCGAGCACACAGGCTATTGTGTTATAAATTTGACGGGATTTTAGAGATACATAATGTGTAAAATGTCACAAGTTATTAAGATGGATGTATTATGAGATGCAAATATCAATATTTAAATTTGAGGCCTTTTTCAACACCCTGGTTTTTATTCTCTTGTACATGGATTTGAGAAGATTAATGCAAGACACGGGTCCAATTTCAAAGACATGAAATATATTTTCACCTTTACAGACATTATATCTGGTGTCAATATTACACTTTAATGCCCTGTTCACACCAATCAATTTTTGCAGTCGTGGTAGCAGTTGGTCAGAGCCCCCCCAGGCCAGTGCAGCCAGGGTCATCTGGGGGTCACCATTACAGCCCCCCCACACCCCCGACCTTGGCTGAAGCAGTCTATTAATAAGACAGCTGTGTGTCTGATACAGCAGAATTATATTGCACGGCCTTTCGCAGATTAACATGTCGTCTTCGAGAAACGATTGGGTTCTACAGCCAGCTGTGCTTCATGAAGTCACGTCGAGACGGAGTCAAAAACATATATTTTATCATTGATTAATTATTGATTCATCTGCTGATTATTTTCTCAATGAATTGACTCATCGTTTAGTGCGTAAAGCGTCCGAAAATAATAGAAAAAATGGCACACGATGTCCTCGATGTGTTCTTTCGTCTGGTATTCAGTTAAAAGTCACATGAGACAAAGACAAGCAGCAAATGTTCACACTGGAAAAGTTAAAGAACAATGAATGAAGACCCCACACCAACAATGACAACGTGATTGATATACAGTATGAGAAACCACAAATACATACATACATAATACAAATACTTCTGTGTAGAAAAGGCTCCTCAAAGACATGTTGTCTTCTCTTTCTCCTCATCGTGCTTCACTGTGCTCTGAGGTAAAGTCTCAACCACCTCTCTCTCCGTCTCTTTCTCTCTGCGTTCCTGACGGCCTTATCAGAGGAATCCCGTTCCAGTCCAGTTGAATCCAGATGAGCAAACACAAAATATGGCAAGACAGAGACATTAATTGCCTTTTTGAAATGGCACATTTTCCATGGCCTGACTGGATGAATTTGTAATTAAAATAAAAAAATATCCGCCCATCACATCCTGTACACTTCTGGTCCAGCCGTGATAATTTAAATGGGAGAAAACGTTCTAAAAGTTATCTTTCTGAGATATACGCTCTCATTCATTTTATTTTCCCAAGCATTTGACAGGCGAGTGTAATAAGGGGAGAAAGCATGTCAAGGATTTGTGGTGACATGAAAAACGTCTTACTTCTTGTTTGCTTTGAATCTGATGATTTTATTATGATCTGACTCAAGTCGAACACATTGCCAATTGATTCTTGAGTGATGATATGGTGTGTTTCCTTGTTAAAACATGGGTTTGTAAGAGAAACGGAGTCACAGGTCATCTCCTAGAAAATCCAGCAAATTCCAGCATCAAATGCACAGAAGATACATTGTTCGAAATAACACTACTTTGAAATCCGCAGTATTGCAAAGGGAAAAAAGAATATAGTACCTTGGGCAGATGAGAGGGAAAAAAACATGCCCAACCCCCCTCCGGTTCCCCCCTTTCCTGCCTGTCTTCTCCTGCTGGTATCCTCAACACCTTTCTTTGGGATTTACTTAGAATATGAAAGGATTGAAGCTACACCTGGCTTGACAGACACTGTGCTACTTTATTAAACCTCATGCGCCAGGTACGGCACTGTATTAAAATTGAAAGGGAGGCAGTGAGAACCCGATTCCTCCGGATATACAGTGTGAAATCCTTGGTCAGAGCACCTCGGATCTGTTTCTCCTCGCACCCAGCTCTCTCTGAAGCACCGAGAGGCCCTATTGATATTTAGATGATGCTGTTGTAGGTAGGTGAGTCATTTTTTTTTAAAGATATTGATTTTAAATTGCACATTAGGCCTATTCCATGGTGCTCGCTATATCTTAAAGATGGCCCACTTCTCCCTTCCCCAGGCACTATCTTACGTGTGGGAATTTGTATGGATTTTTTGGGGCTTGTTTGCAGTGATGGGGGAGCGAATGCAATAAGTGCTCCATTACTTACACAATCTGTGAGTGCTCAGAAAATTAGTCACCAGTGACCTCTTGGCCTCCCTCTCATACTCATTCACAGTCAAAAGACCTGATGGGAATAAGAATAAAGTCAAACTAATGGGATGATGCTCTGGCAGCTACGCAGCCCCCGCAGCAGCAGCCTGTCAAGACATATAAGACTGCATGGGTTAAATTAATAAAGTATTTCACCATTTTGATTGATGAAATATGAACAATAAAGACATGTAAACTCTAACAGCAAGCAGATGCATGTGTCTAATTTAGAAACAATAGCACCAATCTATGAGGCACCTTAGCACCTTATGATTAATGTAGTTTCAGTATTCTCTGCACAACTCTCTGTACATTTCCATATCTGCAAACATTATTAAAATCTTCTAAAATTGGATTCTGCCCGGTTGTCAAATTTGTAGAGTAACTATGTTCAGCGTGTACACGAGTAAAATGTCTGATATATGGTTAACAAGACATATTTAATTTGAAATTATGAGTTCACATTACTTTTTCTTCACTTCCCTTCTAAATTAATGTCAAAAGTGTTTGTACTGCTGGACGTGACCGAGCAGACATTGACCCAGTCAGTCACCGCAGAGTCCCACATTGTGATACTCTGCAGTATCTTGTGATTTCTATTGATAATTTCCTTGTATCCTTTTCCAGAATGCACATGTAACTATAGCAACATCTCATTCAATCAACACTGTGAGAGACGTGCTTGAAATTATTCAATATACAATAACACGAATGGCTTCAAATCAAGCAGATTATTATGGGTTCATAGCCGTGGTATAATTACCACATATGAGGGCTATGATGTATAATATCTTTGCACAATTCAGTATCACTCCACGTCTGAAAAAATACCCAATACTTAAGAGCTGATAGTCTAACAGAGATACTAATGGAAATATTTGAAGTTAACTTTGAGCAGTGCCCATCACCTAAGATATTATATTTAGAATATTTACACAACGTCACCTTGTTGTCAGACAGCCCTTTCCGATGGGGAACTGAAGCTGTTATGCTCTCTTCAAAGCCACCAGACTCCTTTAACAGAAACAGCAATTTTACCTGGCAGATGATGGTAGTTGATGGTCTATCGCTTCCTCGATGGGTTAGTTTGTTTGTGTTGTTGTGTAACTTTGGTGAGTCTGAACTAACCTTTTAAGCAAAAGAAATAGCTTGTTATGTAAATTACTATACTAGCAGATAGGCTACGTTCCAGAGCAACCGCCTTGAATGTGCAGGAGGGTCGGTTTTCTTGGGAACGTTATTATTTATGGGTAAAATTCTATTTAAATTGGATTGTGTCTATAACTTTAATATTGCTATACTCCGATCATATAGGATGTCCTATAATCACATCATACTGAAGTGATCCTCAGCTTACATGAATTTAAACTTTATCTTTGTTATGAACTAGGCATATGAGTGTGTGTGACCAATAGTCCAGTTCTGTATTTGTTTGCAAGGTTCTTTGATTCAGAATAAGAAACTTCAATATATCGTATGCAGGAAGGTTTAACGTGCTTGCATGTGGAAATTCATAGGGGAGGGAGGGCAGGTGGTGTAAAACTTAAAGCACTTCCTCAGAGTTATTTTTAATGAAAATAAAGTAGGATCAGCACAAATCGAACAAATGATGAGAAACGACCTGGCAGGAGGTTGTTTTCTCCGTCTGAGGTGATACTGAGAGAGGAGAAGAGGAGCACGAGGGCCTCTATTCCCCTCCCTTTTCCTCTTTGCTTCGTTCCCTCTTTTTCTTCTCCCTCTCCATCATTCTCTCCCTGTTTCTCCATGACCGTCTCCCCCAGCTCTCTCTTTCTCTGCTTTTCACCCCCGATACGTCTTTCTCCCTCCCTATGCACTGTCTCCAAATATGAATTGCCTTGCATCTTCCAAGCTGTACATTTCCCCCCCTCCTGTAAAAAATGCAAGACAAATCACACTGATGCATTACTTAATTTAATAGATGAAGCTTGAGAAACCCGATCACACAACACACTTGTCTCCATAAAGTAGCACAAGGGGACTGACTGTTGCCAGATGCCGCTGGATGTCTCTGAACAAAGAGGACACACACATGTAATCCCTTTGGGTTTTGGGCGACACTGTCTATTCGATGGGTGCCAACAGAGCTCTCACTCTGTACGACTGACTGTACTTTGACATCACAGGGAGTGGAGGAAAGATACTCCCTCTTTATGAAGAGTAAGATGGAAAATCCATTTACCCAAGCTGACTCATAACCAGAAAAAAAGAAGCTTGTTTTAGCTTTTAAAATGAGTCCACGATGAAACTGCGCTGTATGTATGGAAATGTGGAGGCCCAGACATCTAGAGGGGAAACGAAATCTGTCACAACTCTGCTGGGCTCCAAACTTGTTTCAGTTCGGTGGTGGACGGAGTGAAAGGAAACTGGCTGCAGTTGGTCAACAACTAACAAAGACACTAATATCTGCAGGACTCTTAGCAAAAGTCCCCCCCCCCCCCCCCCCCCCCCCCCCAAAAAAAAACAAACCCTATTGAATGATCTTTAATAGGCTCACGGTGTATTTCTTTTACAGTATAAACATGTTCAAACAATTCATTCATTCATCCATCTTCAACCGCTTGTCCCTATCGGGGTCGCGGGGAGGCTGGAGCCAATCCCAGCTGACATGGGGCGTGAGGCGGGGTACACCCTGGACAGGACGCCAGTCTATCACAGGGCACATAGAGATGAACAGAGACAGACAACCATTCACACCTACGGGCAATTTAATAGCATAATTTAATTCAAATGACAAAATACTAATAAGTAAAATTTGATAAGAGAAATCTATCAAAGTGCGACTCAGATAAAACAATACAACAAGCATACAATACTATATGAGCATTATAAAGAATACAGGAATACAAGCACAGAAGTCCTGTTACAAGTGCAACACTTATACAAAAATACTATGATATGCCAAGTAGACTATACCAGAGAGACAGTTAGAAGAACAGAGCACACAACACTCAACCTTAACCATGATATACTGTACCGTCATCCTGACCATGCTGCACTACACTGCACTTAAGTTCACTTCCTGCTTTCCTGCTTACTTATCTGAAATCTAACACAACATGAACAGACTTAAATTAATACTGTACATAAATTACACTGGACGATTGCTTCCCTTGCCTGCTTCTGGGGGGAAAAACAGACTTTTACAGCATTCATCGGGAAGTCATTGCACCTCTTTTCTTTTCTCCAGTCATGGCCTCCAACAGCTGAAAGACAAGCTTTCCTAGGGAAGTGTGTTGCTTGTAAGACCTTCTGGCTTCCCTGGTGGGAAATTTGGCCGGAAAACTATTACAGACAAAAGTGTTTTGGTGCTCAGCAGGTAGCGTACAATCATTTTATCTGTATTTTAGGTGGAAATGAGGTTGATGAGGCTGAAAGATACTAAATCGCTCCCGAGGGAAACTGCAGACTGGAGTGATAATTCCCTCCCATCACTATGAGTGACTCCTTTCACCTTACATGTAGTGATTTTAGCCATAAAGTTTTTCTTACAAATAAATGCTGCATTGGATCCAACGGGAGGTCTTTTTCCAATATTATTTATTTAATGAAAAAGGACTTGAACAATAAATTCAACTTGCTCTGTATATGAGAATCAATACTTTCCTCCCTCACATCGGTTCATAGGTTTATAAGTGTATATGCAACGACTTAGAGAAAAGAGAAAGATCTGACGAAATTCCTTTGTCATGGGTGGGGAATGGAGATTATTTATGGTGTTGTTTTCGCTTATGTATTCCTTTAATTAAAACATATTGGCTTCCAAAAGCAATCTAAGAAACAAATTGCTTTGGCATGGCTGTGGCAGTTGGAGGACAGACTGCATATTGGCAGATCAACTGAGATGGGATTTGGAGTCTTTGAAACTACATTTGTGCTTCAGACTATGGTAATGAGGCCTAGCAGAATGATATCACCATCCCCAAATATTTAGTTTGTCATTTTGCGGTGACAGGCCCCTCTGTGTGCGCATGTGTGTAACATCAGTGCTGGGTGCATGTGTGCAGCAGCTTTAGAGGGGTGGTCGAGCATCTGGGCATTACTCTTTATTGTTACATATTTTAGAAGATTACCTGTTTCATAAAGTAACCATTATTCTATTATAGTTAACTAGGGTTAGTACAACTACAGCTTTGACTTTATTTTGAAATGTTCCCTTTCTGCGGTCTTCGTTCCAAAACAAAGAATATTACTTGTAATTTCTTCTCACATTCAAACTGTTTTGCTTTAACAAACTACCTGTACTGTAACTGACATAATCTGTTGCTTTTTACTCCTGTGTAGAGTATGTGCCTACATCTGTGGGTGTGTATCCTGTGCATGGGAGTGCACAGAGATGGTTTCAATCAGATGAATGTGACAGTTTCATCTGGGACCAGGAGGAGACCGTGGGACAACCCCTCCTCGAACAGCGAGGAGGTGGCGATACACTGCAGTGATAATAGCCTCTTTGAAAACAAGAAGGCCCTCCCCTCCCGTATTTTGGAGGGAACATGTGTTTGCCTGTCTCTTCTTCTGTCAACAGCCTCCACTACAGTGGCAGAGACCAGAGAGAGCTCTGCTCCTCGTGTGCAGAGGGGAGGAGAGCTTCCCTGTCAGGCACGGCTGATATGACGATTCATTTCACAGCAATGCACTGGTGTGGTTTCTCCGTAAACATGGGGTATGAAAAATGCTTTTTGGGAGGCATAAGTTTGTGGTGAAGACGAAAACATGACATAAGCTCTTCCAAAATAGAGTGGAAAATGAAAAAAAAAATGGTCTTAAGCTAAATTGGTAAAAGTTTCTGTTGGGTAAACCAAACTCTACCCCTCGACCTCTTTCTACCCCCGACTAGGAGTCTCACTCTCTCTCTTCTTCTGAGGGTGGATACTGAAACCAGATGTTTTTAACAGATAACAAATGTCAGAGGCAATATCTGACAGCCCACCTGGTACAGTACAGACAGGGTGACTGGCCCAGGTCATGTGAACAGTTTGGCTTTCCCAACTCTTTTCTGATCATGTTTTTTGCAGAAGCATCAATTGATAAAGCAATCGCACTGTGTGCTTTCATGAATGTGTCATAACACAAAACAGATGGTTAAATCATAGCAAGGATTTATGTATTTTGGTGTTCAAATTACATTGAAACTGCAAGTTCTCAAAGCGTTTTTGGCTGCAAAACTCCTCTCACATCGTTCGCCATGCTAGCAAGGGATGGCAATGTCAGTCGGTCAAATATCTTGACAATGTTTAGATGGATTAAGAGGAAATTTCCTGCACATAGGCTACTTGCATAGCTAATGGCATTGCCATCCGCGTCAGCTGTTTGCTAATGAGCAACAATAAGCATGCTAACATGCTAAACTAAGAATGTGAACACAATACACATAACATCTAAATATCACTGTTAGTTTTATTGTTGTTAGGGTGTACGCATGCTGACGTTAGCATTTAATTAAAACCACTGCTTTGTAGCTAACAAAAAGTTGTATAAAGTAAAAAGAGACATGAAGTCTGAAAAATTACTCAAGTGATGTCACTTTAGTTGGCGTAGTCCTCTGTAGCCTGCTGCTCATCTCTGATTGAGGCTAACAGCTTGAAGCTACATTAGCTGCTACTATCATAACGCATCCTAATTTTCTAGCGGAACCGATGATTGAGGATTGAGTTGTATTGTGGGTAATGTAGGCACCAGGTTTTAAGACAAGATAATGCTTGGAATAAAAAAGAATGGTATCTCAGGTGCTGCTGCATTTATTTGTATCCTCTTTTTTTTTTTTTTTTACCACTGTCATGTATGTTATAGAAGCGCAATTCTTAATCTTTTAATGTATTTAACAAAAAAAGAAAGAAAAAACATTAAAACAGTGCAACTAAAATAAAACTTGGATTACAGGCATGTGTCACATACGAATAAAGCATAACTTATGTCACACTATTCATTTTCCATGTCATATTGACAGCCTTAAGTGACCCTGAGCTATTACGATGCATTGTCTTTGGTCTGTGGTTTGATTTTTCTTTGGGGATGACATCATGCAGTATGTACTGCATATAGTAATCCTTCCATACTGATCGGGACTTGTTTGAGCCAACACAGAGACTGAAGGGAGGGTGGTCTGGTCCCCCAGTCTTTGATGATTGATGACGGTTCTTGTGACACTGACGGAGAGGGATCAGCAAAACAACCAACAACTTCTGCATAACTGTGCTCGAGCCAGACGCCAGCCACTCTATTGTGTCATCAACACTGGCGCACACACACACACTGAGACACGAGCAAACACATCCGCCCACCAACTCACACACACATTAAATCACTCAAAGAGATGGGGTTGATTTATTATCGCAGAGACATACTTTCTCATACATTATACATGAATCCTGAACATGTTTGCACCCTAATACGCTCCTATAAAGGATGATTATCTTCTCCTCTAAATGGATTGGATTACTCTTACACCTGTGCTCCCAAGCTCTCAATTCTTGCTGTCTTCTCGCCAAAACCAGCTTCTAGCCACCTGTTCTGATGACCACCAGGGTCTTTGGGAACCAAGAACACCCACCGCTTGCACTGCAAAAAATATCAATCTACTGTATGGCCAGCCATTGAGACATGTAGGGAGTAGGAAATCTGGTTTCAAACAAACCAAGTCTTACTTTAATAGTTTTGTTCATAATTATCAGCAACAATACCACTGTACTCACCAAGCCAACAGCTGAGATCTGGAAATGTGGCAACCTCCATTGTTGAAAAACAAAGCCAACGGGGAAGTGCCAAAAGCTGCACTTCGTATGGCAATTTGAGGCTGGTCTCAAAAGCCAAGTAAATTCCCATAGAGCTCCATGTTAAAATAGTCAACATTTAATTGTTGGCCACCTAACTGGTCAATGATTTTTAGACAACTCACCCGTTTAAAATATAGTAAGTTAAAGATGTATTCCCTGGCTACATACTTCAGAAAATAGGGCAAGAATTTCACCTTGTTCATGAATTTCATGATTTAGATTACATTGTTAAAAATTATGAATAGTTAGACACACAATAAACCTGCAATGTCCCCCAAGGTAACTGAGATTTGGCAAAACTTGGGGGACTAGGCCATATTACCAGACAGGATGGGCTGGGGCTAGCTGGTTAGCATGCTAATTTATGCAGATATCTCTGCCACACAATAACGAGATGTCTTCAAAACTGTTACTTCTTTTGTTGATAGTGTTAGTTTATTTTTTTATGTTTTAAACTAAAGATCTAACCATTTATCAGCCTACACATTTCACCTTTAAAGATCAACCAAGCTTCATGCCACCCTCCTCAGCTCCACCCACGCTACGCCTCTTTGCCCATTTTTAGATTAAACAGGAGCAGGTGGAGTCAGGCACTGTGAAGATGGCGACGGATGTAGCTGCACACAGTAGCTCTTCAGAAACCTATGGGTGGCGTCACAGACACAATGTCCATGTTTTATACAGTATATGCTTTACAAACACTGGTGACAGGTTATCCAAACTTATTTTAAAAAAAGAAAATGAAGGCAAACAGAGTTTTTATCCAACATATCCGCTGTAAACATCTAGTGTGGTTTACAGACTGTCTATTGTGCTTTACATAAAATGAGGTATTACTACGAACTACAACTGGCTTCATAGCACTTACCAGTTTTTTTGAGTCAAAGAAAACACAACCAGTAAATTACTTCCAACATAGAAGAACAATTTGTTCTAGGTTCATCAGAAATATAGCAATTATTCATAAGCTCTTTCCACTTTCACCACAGACATTAAATGTTTTAATGCTTAAAGCACAGCTTATTTTTTTATTTAAATGAAGTTGTGATATACAGTATTGCAGATTAGAAACACTGCAATACATGCATATCAGATCCCGGCACTAAATTACTGGAGAATATGGACTTCTTTTGCAGTGTGTTCACTCATAAATCACCATTTTTCAGTGCTGCCCTTGCAGCTGCCCAGATGCACGATTTACAACGTTAATGTGTCAAGATACTTTTTTATTTTATAGAGTTATCAATTTCTCTGTATAAAGAACTCTAACAAACTCCTCTGACAACTTCCAGCACATAGAGAGATGACATTTAAAGCGCTGGCCATTAACAATATATCTGGTTGCAGTACGAATGGACCATTTTATTGCTGAGTGCATATCAAATAATGGCGTCTGTTGGCACATGGATGTGAACATCAATATCTCTGCAACAGCCAGCGGGCCACATAGACCATCCTGTGGTTGCTCCCATTCGGCGCCAGACCCAGAATTCCTCACTTCATAAAAAAATTGTTCAGGACGTTCACAGTGCCTGGTAATCAATACTCCCCGCACAGCTGTTAGACCATAAAACGGGCCTTAATTTGGAGACAGCCCCTTCCTCTCTGTCAGTCGGCTTCAGTCTGTTGTAAGATGTTAGCTAGCTCACCTAGACATGGATAAAGATGACATTGAGAGGGGCAATGTGCAGATGAAAATGGCGCTAAGAAAGTCAGGGTTACAATTTTCATTTTCACCCTCACTGTAAGTCCGTTTTTTTAGAACTTTCACTAAACTGATATGTACTTGGCTTTGTTGTGGGAACACTCTTATTTTATGTAGTTAGAATTTAACTGCAGACAACATGTCAGACGTAATTGTGATGCATTTTATGGCACTGAAAAAAGGATGTAAAATAATTCAGTGTCCTCTGAAGTGATTTCTTCCCCACAGAAAGCCCAGCAGTGAAATACTGTACTACAATGCAGCAACGCAATCTGATACGTTTTAGGCGAGACCTTGAAGTAGGCCAGAACCACATCTATCAGTGACTAAATCTGTCCTTGCATTCTCAGGGAAGACTCTCAAGGATGAGGCAAGTCTTCAAAAGCATCTCTTCCTTTTGATGTAAACTTCTGTGACTGGTAGGGTGCCTCTTCAGCCCTGCCGTCTTTTAATTGATTATGTGAGGCAGAGGGCAACGTATTGTAAATGAGGTGATAGATAAAGACTGCAATCCTCAGTAGCTTCACCCCCTGTTATTTTCCGCTACAGTGGCGGTTAACAGTAAAGAGAATCTTGTTGTGCCATTCACGGAAGAGCTCATGGGAACGTTCAGTACTAAGGGAAATAGGGCAATATGTTATGTACTTTAAATATGAAACAAAACTCTTCCCAACACGTGCCTTATTCACCAAATACACCAGTGCAGATGGAAAATAAAGTTTTTGTCCCAAAATTAGAATAATAAGTGTATTATTTTACTTAGTAATAAAGATCCCAATTACAGGGAAGACATTGCACATCTCTGTGTCACTGGCTGCTGTGAGTTGCAACACATGCATATTCATTACACACACACACACACACACACACAGACGCACACACAGACGCACACACGCACACACACACACACACACACACACACACACACACACACACACACACACACACACACACCCCTAGCATTGTCCTTGGGCACTCACTGACAAAACAAGCAGAAGAGCCTGGACCTGCTTTTCCCCCCGGTGGTAAAAGGAACGTTGTTGCTAATAGACTGCAGTCGTGGAAATAAAATAAATCTTTAGACTCCACCCGCAGCCCGTGACATTTGACAGTCTTTTATGGTTCCGAATGAGACATGTTTGGGAGTTGAAAAATTCAATTGTGGCGTATTGATTCTCAGCCGTCTGTCATTATTCCCAGGTTGATTGACAGGAGAAAATTGGTTACGTTAAGTATTTCATATGTTATAGGGGCTGACATTTGTTTGCCTGCTCCCTATGTCAATGTTGTTCGAGAGATCTGTAGCTTTATGAGATAGCATTATACACTGACTGTGGCTTTTTTGTGATGTCCAAGTGTTTTTCCTGACATAATTTAAGATATATTAAAAACCAGCAGAATCTTGAGGTGTTTAATGCCAATATTATTGTCTTCCTCCAGGGGATCATGTATGTGCATAATCGGTGGCGGCCGTGTGCACGTGCGCATATGTGCACACACATCTAAAAATATATTCTCTGCATGCTTTAAGCTATGGAGAATGCCAATGACAGTCAAATGGAGCTATTTTGATTGAACTGTGTCGACACGTGAGCATAACGCAGCATAACAAGAGAGCGGGGTGACCTCATCATGCTGACAGTTGGCTCACCTGGACCTGTACTCACTGCAGTATTTGATCCACATTAGCAAAGACATATCTCTGTTTTTATATTCATGTGAAGCTGATTGGAGTGCCAGTTGGTTGAGGTTTTGTACTTCTGATCCAGATATGCTGTCAGTCAGAGAAATGTGTTCAGAAGTTTTATGATCTGGTAATCATTTTTACTGTCCTCTCAGGGCCATTAGGCACAGCTCTGCTCCTTTTTTTCTCATTGGAACCACCTCCTCATATTTAATCTTAATGGGATCAACATCAAATTGAAGTACAGCTTTGTTTGCTGGGAAATAGGCCCAGAATTGATTTGATGGTTCAACTTAAGGAACACTCAATAATATCATTGCTGTTATTTGTCCTTTTTATTCCACTGCTTGTTATTTGCTGTTCTTGTATGTGATGGTATTCTTATATAAGGATGGTCTTCAGAAGCTAATAAGGAGAACTATAACATGCTGAGAAAAATATTCAAAAAAATCAAACACATCATATCAAAGACCAGCGAGTAGAGAGTCCCAGGCACCTGTCACAGGTGGGATCAGGACGCTCGATGGAGGGCAATTGGACTAGAGTTAAGTTTCGTTTGAATTGTATTGATTCCACTTCCTGTCGATTCCAAAATGGTTCCAAAAAAAGGGATGATGACAAACTTGGACTCAGAGACCACAAGACATCAAACACTGTACAGTCTTTAAGATCGATGCCGTGTTGCCAAAATATTTGAAGAGATGATGTGAAATTTGAATTTCACCTAATAATGTCACTTTCTTTTAATTTTGACCTTTGACTTAAGTTCATGGGCTACACGGTGGTGTAGTGGTTAGCACTGTCGCCTCACAGCGAGAAGGTGTGGAGTTTGCATGTACTCCCCGTGTCTGCGTGGGTTTTCTCCGGGTTCTCAGTTTTCCTCCCACAATCCAAAGATGTGTTAGGTTAATTGATGACTCTATTGCCCGTAGGTGTGAATGTGAGTGTGAATGGTTGTCTGTCTCTGTTAATCTCTATGTGCCCTGCGATACGGTGTACCCCGCCTCACGCCCGATGTCAGCTGGGATCGGCTCCAGCACCCCCTGCGACCCCGACCCTGGGATACGCGGATGAAGATGAATGAATGAATGAACTTAAGTCCATCTTTCCCACTGTTGTGATGTTAGTGCTAGCTCGTACCTAAACAAATGGACATGTTGCATTGATGCGGTCCAGAAAGATAGCTACCTACGTCTTTGCAGATATGTAGCATTTGTTTACAATAATTAAGCGTTTAGTAATCCGTAAGCACAACCATAATTATTTTTATTGCTTACTGGTTCTTATTTGGAACCAAGTTTTGGTTTCAAACCCTAAACAGGTGTTTCATTTTTATATAAGCCGTGTTTTATGCAAGTTGTATTCTTTTTTTAACCAAGCTAGAAATATTGCCACAGCATGTCATCATTTAAATAAGGATACTCAAACATGTGCTGCTCATCACCCGTGATGTTATTTAGAGAGTAGTTTGTGTATCAGATAGTCTCCCAGGTGATGACTGTATCAGTCTGAGGGTGAACAGACCTTACTGTGCAACAGACTGATCTTTGTGTTTGAAGAGTTTCTTAGCTCCTGCAGCAAATCATGCTAATAAAGCAGAAATCACTGTCATGTATACAATGATTCATTGCACACTGGAGGCTATATGCATGATTCATCACATGTTAACATTCACATTGGCTTGTAATTTTGCCTGCTGGCTTCTTATCTGGCTACAGAAAAGGTGCCAAAAACAGCAGGTTTTTGAGATGACTTTTCAATCTGCAACTTGTGGTAAAGTGTGTGCACACTCCAAGTGAACCTTATCAGTCTATCAGTTTCTCCACAGAAAGGAGTTCACAAGACCTGCATCGTGATACAAAGTTTAGTTAGCATTAATACAACTGCAAAGCCTCTCTTTACCACATCACTAGGATTGTATGACACAATTATTCCTGTTTGTTACTGTTACTTTGTGTCTCGTGTTTATTTGGAGATTTTGAGTCTGAAAACACGGACCCACCTTAGACAGGTAACATCACACCATCCTCTGTGCTTGTCTTCTATTGACTATTTCAGAGTTATTCTTTGCTGGTCAAACCCAAAAGCAAATGTTTGGATTTTACTTGCCCATCCCTTATGCTACACTGACAGAAGCACTGTCCATATAGATCTCCAGTCCTGGGTCAACATTAGCTCTTAGCTGGACTGAGCAGTGGTGGGGTCAGCGGATCAATAGTAAGACCATCTCCCCACTATGACCATCATGTTTTCTGTGTAAAACATTCATTTCTCCAGGAGATCTTAATAGTCCATGTCAGTCATTGGTTTAAACAGAACTTCCCCCAACTAAACTTTGAATTTCATAAAACAACTTTTCATACATTTTCTAAAATGACACTAGTGTGATGGCAGAAGACGTACCCTGGAGCATTGTCAACCTACACTGAACCAAACATCCTATCTGTGCACATCAGCTCATCCGTGGCCCGGAGCTACACTTGTTGGGTTTAGTATCGACCTGTCTTCCCTTAGTGTTTGACGGACATCACCAGGTGTTTGAGTGGCTCAAGGGTGCGGCGGTTTCTTTAGTACGGGCTGCTCCATTGTTGTTTTCTAGTTAAAAACATTGTTGTGTAAGCACAAAGCAGCCTTCCTCAAACCACACAGTACTGTAGTTCCATGCACATATGTCGTAGACTGAAAAAACATATAATATTGTCATTAAATGTTATTGAAGGTGATCCAGGGTTTTACGAAATCCTCCGATATCAGCATTCTTGTCTGACCATAGAGTTGATCTGACAGAAATACAACAATAAAAGCTTTATGATATTGCTGTATTCAATCACCATTTTTAGGACTCCATTGAAATAAATTCCAGTTGGGGAAAAAATGTCCAGTTGCTTTAGACAAAAGCCTTGAGTGCATGGAATTTAAATCTAAATTAACATCCACGCAAGACATCGGCATGTCTTTTACTGCGCACATTAAATAGTGCGATGATCACATGTGATGACTGGACATCAGGCCTGTTCTGACTGCAGGCACATTAAAGATTAATGCATACCTGTGGGATATAGATGGTCTGGGAGCTGGTTTGTCGTTTCTAGTCTGTGAATTCTGGGAAACCTTAAGTGGGATAAATGTATTTCATGTAATCCCTGGATTAGCATAGCAGCCGGCTAATGGCCAGGAATGGACGCCCTTCTTTCAGTTTTTGTGTCCATTTAACCTGAGGCTACATGGTGGGTGGACCGGCTAGAGAGAGCGAGGACTTAGACCACCAGCTGCTACATGGTGGCTTTAGTGGGGTAGGTGGGCTACAACTTCCAGCTGGGACTCGTCCCCACACGATGCTTTCATTGGCTACATCTGGACTTAAAAATGAACATTTATGCACTTGTCTTTTATAGTGTAGGGATTTACTGCGACTGATGCTGTCGTGCAGATTAACGCTGAATTTTAAAATGATGTAACAGGAAAAGGTGGAAATGAGTTTTAGGTAATAACTATTATTATTGCGCTCAGCCAGAAAAGAAACCATTAAAT
Source organism: Echiichthys vipera (assembly GCF_963691815.1). Taxonomy (NCBI): domain Eukaryota; kingdom Metazoa; phylum Chordata; class Actinopteri; order Perciformes; family Trachinidae; genus Echiichthys; species Echiichthys vipera. The sequence goes on from NC_139831.1 coordinate 7,682,696, forward strand.
ATGACCTAAATTGTTATTTATGTATTTTTTTAATTTTAGTATATTTTTAATTTATTTTTTTGTAACTCTGGGATCATTTTAAATGTGGCCACTAACTGTTCTATTGAAATATGTGGGTTTTGTGCAAAGCATAATTAGATGAAAGGTTTATGTGAGCCCAAGTTTTGCAATTAAATGATTTGGAAAAACATCCTCATGAAATATTGTATGTCAACAGTTTATGACCCGATGATAAGATGATTCTAAACCTTCACCAAACGCTAATTATTAAAATATATTGTCATTTGTTATGGCGTCTCGTGGCTAGACTAAATGACTACTTTACTAATCAGTCGTTGCCCTGTTGCTATATTTGCCCAACTGTTTTCACATTTTATTATGTCATTATATCATTTCTTGGATAAACTACAGTGGTTTTATAGGAAACACATGACCTAGATGAATAGTGGGGATACAGTCACTCTCACTCACTTACTCACTCACACGCACGCACGCACACACAGACACACACACACACACACACACACACACACACACACACACAAACACACACACATATATATAAACATGACCGTGCACTGCCTGTGATAGCGATAAGAAAGTTGTCTTAAATGAACCAAATTCATATTCAACTATCTGTGTTTCTGACTCCAGCAGAGCTTTCCTTTGGGGACAATAATCGTGCATTACATACTGAAGTGTTAAGACAACTGCATGCAAATCCGTGGTCGAACTCTGCTGTGATCTGGCACTGTACAGCCAGGAAAACTCAAATAAGTGCCCTCTCAAGTTTTCTCACTTGAGTCGTCAAAAGCGCTCGAACGGTTTTCATCACCAATCACCACACTGATCTCTTTGCATTCACGCAAAACCAACAGAAAAAAAGAATATGACAGTTGGATCATAGCTGTCCACAAACGATGCCTCAAGGCTTGAAGTGTGAGTTCGACCGAGCATAAAATGTCAGACGGGGAGCTTCCAGGGAACGCTTGTTGGCAGGACAAAGTGGAAACCCAGCTTCATGTGAGGGGAAAGGGAGAGGACGTTTGGTTTGTACTTTGCAGTTTGCGGATGGCTCAGCGTTCCTCTCAAATGTCATCCAAGACAGTCTTGCAACACTCTGACCAGAAACAGAAGCTGTAGCCTATATTTATACATAGCCCGGTGATTATTTATGTACCTGCCATGAATTTTCACTCAAGCTCGCCGTGTACCAAAACCTCCCACATCTCCCCCAAAACCAGATGGAACAAGGCAGAGTAACCGCACAAAGCAGCAGACTCTCGAGATTCTCCCTTTCTTCAGTTATGAATTCACCATATGCCGTGCAAAATTATACTTGAATCTTAAGGCTGAGGTTTGTTTGTGAGAAGCTCTATGAGAATAAACACTGCAATCCCGCTTTAAGACCTCAATCAATCTTATCGGGTAGTAGGCTGGATTTGCATGATAAAAACAATCAAAGTTGTGGTTTTGACAGATGATTGCTCATGGTATCCGGCACCAACTGCTTTTCACAGCTAATGCTAATGCATTATCCACAAGAGCAGCGGCATACACTGGCTTCAGAATCCATTAATAGTATATTCCTATTGAAAAAAAGAAATCTCAAGCACCACAATGTTTCTCCATCAGCTTATCCTGTTTCAGCAAAGCAACACTGTGCGCTGAAAATACACCATCACCGACAGAGAGAGCCTAATCCAGTGATTGGTTTTACCTTATCACACAACTTAAGGAGTGTACACTTCTAAGCTGACGGATTGAACCTCTGTTCGATACAGGTTTGCAAAACTGAATCTGTTGAGCCTCCAAGATTTGATATGGGTATTTAAAGCTCTGCGCGGCATTAACCGCAGAGCACAACAAATAGCCTGCCTTTTAACAGGGCTAGGGAATCCCGGGGCCAGTTGGGATGCAAATTGAAATGATCCGAGAGTGGATTGAGAAGGTGAGGGTGGGCTCGGATGGGGCTGCGGAGGGTGGATGTGGGAGTGGTGAGGAAAGAGGGTTGTAGGAATGTGGGAATGAGACGGGGTGGTATGAGGCTTGCGGTGAGGTTCTGAGGAGTTAGCTGTGATTAGCCTCAAAGACTAACTTACGACTTGAGTGACAACTGTATCGTAACAAATTGCAGCGCAGAATGCACTGCCACCACGCTCATACCCGTCCCCTCCTCTCCCCACGCAATGGGTGACGGTCATTTAGTCAACAAACAGTGGATTGCTGCTCAGCCCTCTGCTGTTGATGTGTGTGTTTGTGCTGGTGTGTGTTCCAGTGTGACTGTCAACAGTTCAAGAGGGGTGAGGGAAGAGACAAATTCTGTGCTTAATGCTCCAGTTACACATTCACCATGTGATGATTCGTGGATTTATCCTAAAATACATTATAATGATCTAAAATCAACATCAGCGCCGCCTCAGGCCTTTATCATACAACGAGACGGCATAAAGACATCATTTTTCAGCATTATCACTGATCGTAAAATCGCTGTGGCAGAGGATATTCCTCCGCGGACAAGCAGACAGACTGAATTGAAAGCATGTTGGCAAATGTTGGGAGAAAAAGAGACTGAGTTTAAACGATACGTGATAATCAAAACCATGCAGGGCCTTGGCCAGAAGAAATGGCAGCCTCAGTGCAATGGAACCACGGTATAAGTTGTGCATGCTTCCTTCATTAGGTACACAGTCTGCGGACCAGAACATCTGACACCGCTAGAACAAATGGGATTATTTTGATTCAAAATTGCCATCATGTTGGCACCTACAGTGCAAAATCACTCCTGCCAGAACCGACTTTCAATGTAAACTTTTTTTTAATTGTTGATGCTATCGTGCCAGTGTAACGATGCACCAGTGATGTCATCATATGTGCACACTGCTTACCTGCACACACACACACACGCACACACACACACACACACACACACACACACACACACACACACACACACAGGGCTCATTAATTTTCTAGTGTAAAGCAGGCACTGACTAATGATAAGAGAATGCAACCTGCGTACATTTTATCATTGTAATTAAAGAAAGATAAATTAACACTGTGTACATGAAAAGAAGAAGACTCCCCCCCTTTGACCCTGTTAATCAAGACTGGAATGATCAGCCTAACTGGGATTTAATTGCCTTCTGCTGTTTTCCTCCAGCAATAATTTGGTTTTCATTGGCTACGCTGTGCCACTGTAGTTAGCCAAGCCCTGTTGGCCCATTAAAAGCTAAGGCACTCTGTTTTGGTGGGTGTAGGGGTAGATGGGAAGGGGGTGTAGGGGGTTGAAGGTGGGAGGGAGGGGGGTGATGGCAACGCACACAGGGTGACTCATGATCGGGAGTCCATGGAAGTCAATGTAAGACTATAAAGAAAGCAGCTTCCCTCTCTGGGGTGTGGTGAGGTTTAAGGGCTTTCACATACAACTTTAAAGAGCCCAAGTTTTAAATCCTAGGATATACTGTTAAATCACATGGGAGGCTTATTGTTTTCAAGGCTTCACATATAAGCGCTGTTAACCCTCAAAATGCCATTGAAACCAGCCCAATGTATGCTCATTATAGAGTATGAGCAATCATCAGCAGGGCAGGTGTGAGTGAAATGCGTCCGCGTCCGAGCAGTTCATGTCGCTCGTCTATGTTTATAGTTATTATCCAATATCATATTACGTTCTGTTGAATAAGTGACTCTTGCCCTTCCCCATGCCCCCCCCCCCCCCACACACACACACACACAGACACACACACACACCATCCGATCGTGTCCATATATGATTGAGTGTGCGTTTGTGTGACCACCAGCACGTTGAAACCACCCTGACATCACCGAGTGTTTTTTGCTGCATGTGCAAAACCATCCAGCAGGCCGAGATCGAACCCTTCTCATTAATCTATCATCAACTGCGACCGAGGCTGTCTGCAGAGGAACACTGTTCTTCAGTCACACTGGGAATAAGATGACAAAGAATAAATAAGAAGTAACACGTGTGGTTGCAAAGACAGTCTGACAGGCTTTTTGGGAGAACGTTTATTTGAGTGTTTTTAGCCTAATGCAGGAAAAAATAAAAGACTGCAATAAGTGACAAACTTGCATGAAGACAGTTTATGATGGAAGGTATTTCTTACTCTTTTTTTGGGGGTAAGATTTGACAGCCAGACAAAGTTAACTGCTGCAGATGAAACCAATTTCCTCTCGTTCCTTTGTCTCTTGTTTTGTCGAAATCAAATATTCTCCATTTTTGTGTAGTTGCCTCTTAGCATTTCAAAACTGTGACTACTCATGCTGCTCCAAGAAGTGCAGAGAGTCTAAATCCCTGACCAAAAAAAACTACAAATCCGCAGACTAAATCCTCTAAAAATATGATTTTCAGTTACTTTTGTTGCATATTTCTTTTAACATAAGCCTAATTTCAACACCCAAACCTTTTATGTTCTTGCTTGTTTTCATTTAACCAGCCACAGCTCCTCCTCCCCAGTGTGGTGTGCCTCTAAGACAGTGTCAAGAAGTAAGATATGATTGTATCATCAGATATCGATCCCAGCCCCAACCTGCTCCATTGCCTGGTATTGATTCCTCAAACTGGTGCAGGAGGCCTGAAATTGGTCCTTGCAGTGAATTTCACCGGCGCAGTGTTTTTATTTGTCAAGAAAACATTCATGCGCCGCTCAGCCGTGTCAGTAGTGCTCGTCCGTCTGTCTGAGGCTCTGTCTGCTCTTGTGTGGTTTGTCCGTCCCTCCGAAGCCTCTGAAATGGCTGTTATAGGTTTCCCGCAAAATATCTATTTATGTGTAACTTGCTCTGATGCTTTTTATTTGCTCAGTACAGATGTGATGCTATATAGTTGCAACCTTGTGCTTATTAGGTCAATATAAGACTTTTGATTACAGCAACATCCTCAAATGCATTTTTTTTAATTGTAAAGAGCCGGGAATTAATGTTTAACTTCTAATTTTGACCAAAAAAAGGCAGACAGGATTAGAAATCATGAAAAGCCAAAATAGAAGTTATTATTCAAACATTTCCAAAAACAATTCTGTACACGTGAGCTAATTTCAAAAAATGGTAAGTGAATAAATTAATATATCATTCAAAACTGAATAAAATGTCTGCATTTATTCCTTAACATAAGCACGTACATGATATATCTTTATTTCTCCAGCACAACTGTCTCATATATTTGATGGGGTAAATGCTTTGGGGTCACTCTACACTGCCAGCATGTGGCATGGCATGCATCACACTACATTTCGGTTCACTGGAAAATATGACTCTATCCATCCATCTAAAAGCCGAACTGCTGCAGCGTCAGTCAGTCAAACAGTGGAGCTCTTCTTCGCTGACTTTAATTTGTTTTGAACTAAAGATTGTGTTGGAAGTTTTAGGCCTTGATCCGTCAGATCTGACGGAGGTTTGGCCGTGAGTCTGATGCTGAAGACAGCTACACCACATTTGATCTGGTGCTTGAATAAACATAAAAAGTAATCAGGGAAATACTAGGAACAAAAGTGCAAATGTGTAATTCCTAACAGCCATTAGCACACAGACTATTCTGTCACAGAAATTATTCAACAGGCTTTTTGATGCTTGTGTGGTAATTTATATACCGAGAAACCCGAAACACATCCCGCCTACTTTTAATTTCTTTAACATGCTCTGAAATTACAGATTTGTATCGTCATAAATAAAGAAATCAGCACTCTTTTTTTTCATTACTTCTCCATTTCTGTCCAACAGAGCTTTACCACCATCCACACCCATAATCCTTTCTTACAGTAGCATGGCTGTGATGTAGCTTAAGTGCTTACAACACTGCTGACAATACCTATTATTCCGAGGAACACCAACTAAACAACATGACCCTGCTCGGTCTAATGAAGTCACTAATTTAATATGCCACTGTGCTTTGGTGGCAATAGATTCAAAATCTAATCTGGGCCAAAACTGATTAGGCCTATTAAGTGGTAATGGAGCAAGGGGCACTTAGCATGCTTGGAGGTTAAGCACCTTTATCTAAGGCGTGGCTGCTCTTTTGTTGTCCTGTTGTTAAGCTGATTGCATCGCAGCGACCATCTGTCTACTTGTGTGGTCTTCATGTTCGGTCGGATTCTCAGAAGGAGGTGTTCATTTGTAACACTGATATTCACATTGTTCAAATCTTACAGATGCACTCGTGAAAAAAAGGAAATCTGTAATGTCAGAGTTTGTGCACAAGACCTGAAAAGTGAAGATACTTGATTTGAAAAACAGCTACTTTTGTGAATTCTGCAAAACTTTTTGACAAAATCTTAAAGAACGTCACATCATGGACATACCCTGAGGGATATAAACATCTGTCACCTCGCACAGCCTGATATTTGCTGTCGTGATTCATCCGTAGAACAGCTGAACACCTAAACAAATCATATTAAAGTGTAGTGTAAAGTGTATCAAACGTAGAAACATACATTTGGAGCATGTGCCATTTTGACAGGTTTAATCAGAGACCTATCTTTTTTAAATATTCAAATGAAACAAACCCTTTAAATAGTGCAGGCAGGCCCAACTTAATCAAGACCCGTGTGCATTAAAATCTCTCCAAAGGCCATAGCCTGTTGCGTAGTACTTATATCAGAATAGGCTTTCAGCGTCTTTTGATGTGTGACTGATCTGCCGACCAACACAACCCCAATGCATTCCTCACCCAGAGAGCTGGCTGTGGATCCTCGCTCCCTGCCAGCTGAACGCTCACTGCCACGGCACGTTTTCCTCTCACTCCCAGAAGGCCTTGACATTATTCTGGCATGTATGAAGGATGGATCACGGGGCATAAAAAAGACAATGTCCTGCAGTGTTGAAAATTTATGGCCGGACGGCTAACGCAAACCCATATGTTTAGCGAGGGGAGATGGGGCCATTCTTAAAGCTGCAATCAAATACGTCTCAATTAGAGCTTTTTTTCTCCCCGTAATACCTGCTTTAATTTGATGGGATCAGGACAGACATGCCAGAATGCAATACAAGAGGCAATTCAGAGCCTTCCACGTGGTTTTACGTTTGCTGTGAGTGGAGTTATTTCTCCTGTGAAGAATTTTCAACACAGGCCGGATTTTTCAAAAGGCTTAAGATATTAGGAAATTATAGAAAATGTGAAAAATGTTTTGGGAGCATAAGACATCTTTTTTTTTTTTTTAATTGTAAGCTGATGGGATGAGTAACCGCAGAAGAAAAATAAAATATATAATGAAGCAATTCAAATAATTGAATTAATGAATTAATGCATGAAGTAAAACAAACAAAAAGGACGAATAAGTGAAACCGAACTAATATGTAAAATACTTTCAAACGTCACATCTACATATGTTTATGGCTTATTGTCATTATTGTTTTATTTTGATGTGGCTAATTTGATCTCACCTGGTCATTAGTGTTTGTTATATTTGTGTTTTAAAGGAATGTGCTTGTTATCAGGAATCCAACTGTAGATTTGCAGGGAAATAAGAGGATGATGGAGGGAGCGTTCACACGTCTAAAGCAGGTGTCAGATGCCATCTACTGGCAGCTCGAGCTGCTTCATCCTTCAACAAGCTGCTAGTTAGGCTGCTATCCTCATTCTCACACAGAGCGTTGAATTTAACATATATGCTGAATTACAGTGTTTTTAATACATATTGAAGGCCTCCATGTTGTCATATTACTACTTTAATTAATTGAATTCAGAATAAAAACAGGACTATTTTAGATAAAAGCTATCAACACATGGAAATAGTTTGTTTTTGCTTTATTGTCGAGGCAAATGGAGTGAAAGCAAGATGGATATAACATTTATATGATGCACTAATGTCTTAAAATAGATTGCTCTGTGGACAACAAATGATTTACAAACTAGGGTCATTTTAAATGTCCACATGATGACAAATAAATACATTGATCCCCCCAGGTCACACTTTAACCATTAGAAAATGTTTATGCTGAAAGATTTAACCGAAATTACAAGAGAAAAGTACGTTTGTTCAAAGAAGCCAAAGTTAAACAAAAACTCTACAGTTTCCAGTTTAATTCTGCTCACAACTCAATCAGTTCCCGTCCCCAGCCGTTTCAGTGTAGTCTTATAAGATTTTGAGGCTGAGAGCACAGACACGGAGCAGCTGAGCACCATCCTGTCTGTGACTCCACCATGTGACCCTGCGGCCTGTCTATCCAGATGGCCACTTTTCTGTCTGTCTCTTTGCCTGTCGCCCTCACACAGCACCGCCCAGCTGAGCCGGTCACTGAGCGACATGAGAGTTATTCCTCTGACAGCTCGCTGAGCCCCGCTGCTAACCAGCACCAAAAATATCAAGACCGGCCCGGGTTGCTCACAGTTCAGTGTGTGAGGGATTAAATCATGTGTATGCGTGTTTATGGATGTGAGTTTGTATGTGATCTCACAAGGAGGTTATAGACAGCTGATATCAATTCCAATATAATCTTACACATAAACTCATGAAGGCAGCTGGTGTATACTGCCAAAAGTTGTTTAAAATTGACAGCTATTATGCCGGAAAAATATCAGACTGAGGAAAAAGTCTTCGAACCATCACGGGACATTAAAATAGAGATCAAAACCAAACAGGAAAAGGATCCTTCAAGCAGCTTTGCAGCACTTTGAAGCATCGTGACTCACTGTTTAATGTTTGGAGAAACTGGGAGATATAATACTGCCTTTACATAAAGAAATAAAGTATCTGCTGTACCTAATAAAGTGGACACTATGACAGACTGAGAACTGATGCAAATATCCTGATTACCACAAATTATACAGGAAATATATTTTAATAAACAAGTAAAAACGTTTGCGGGAAGTTATTCCTGTCGACATTATACAAAGAATTAAGCTTATGCACAGGTGTGTAGAAGCATTTGTGGTTCTACTTTAAAGATGCTACTTTCCATTAACCTGTCTATCACAAGAAGGAGAGATGTCAGTTATCAGGTGGGCGTCCTCCGTACTTTGGACTGCACAGACCACGCCCCCAACATGGAGGATCTCCTTCGAGGCGCGTTTTTATCGTTTCTGGACTTAAGTGTAGGCCACTTAACTATCTAAGCTTTGGTAGTGATCATCCCATTTATCTGGGATTATTGCAGTGAATTTACTGTTTGGTCTTCTTCCAGGCCTAAAATGTCAAGTCCAAAGTCATGTATGCAGTAGCTTTATTCAGTAAGACCTTCGCAGATCCGTCCAAAGCTGGTAGCAGTTGATCTTTGGATAGAGCATGAAATAAATAAATCCTCTTTAGCAGATCAATATTCATCCTATTTAATGCTGGATGTGAAACTGCTGGATTTGAGGTGGTAATGCTGATGTACAGCTAATCGTTGGAAAATAAGCAGCGGGGCTTTGCGATTCTCCAGCAGATAGTTTAAACAGGAAGCCGGATGAGTAAATGCCGATTGTCTAGGCAGTGAAAAACCTGGTAGTGATTACTTGTAATTTATACCTTCCAATTATTATGCAGTATGTTCTGGAGTGGGAGGGAATGAAGTATAGGGACGCGTGTTGGCGGGTGTTATTGAAGCAGGGAAATGAGCCGGTGACACATTTCCTGCTGCAGTTTCACAGTAATGACATTGTACACTAATGATATTAGTTGACACCTCTTGTGTAAATAGATAGAGGGGAAGTGAATTGATATGACAGAGGGATGTGAGGTTTCATTATTATTCTTACTCCTTGTGTGTTTCATTGTATAAAGAGTGAGCGAGAGGACATGACCTCTGGTTGGATTGGATTTTGGCACGAGGGAAGAACTGACTCTTCCTCCATGTGTAAATTCACTCTGCGGTAAAGCACCTGTGACAGAGTGTGACAGTTGGGAGCCCTGTAGACTCCGGACGAGTTGTGACTGATAAGTTTGCAGTGCACAGTATACGGCCGGTTCCCATAGCATAAAATACATTAAAGCATCAAGAAGTTGACCAGTGTAATTTATGGCTGAACTCTCTGTTCCCCTGTTGTGAGGTGCCCCGCCCACACAGACTCTCAGCCTTTCTGCCCAATGATTTACTTCACTTGTAGCGACTATGAATTGAAGGCTGCAGTCTGCATACCGACTCTGTGCAGTCCTCTGTCTGACGTGAGCAGGACTGCAGCTCGCTTTGATGGATCGTCCCAAGATGTGTCCTAATTCCAGCAACAAATGAATAAGGAAATACTTTGAAAAAAAAAAAACAGACATCCATGGCCAATATGCTTCTTTTCTTTTCCTTTTTTTAAACTTTTTTATTATGAAAAATTAAACATCTCCACTGCTTATGTGTCTTGACTTCACAGCCTTTAAGGGATAAGCAGGATTTAAAGGTCTTCCTGTTTAATAACAAATAGCCGAAATGACTTTGGGTGAATGAATGTGGAGTTTTTTGTTTTTCACATATTATGAGTTCGTTTTTTTCTCATGCCAAAACAATAAGTTTTCCCACGAAGCACCAAAATGTCCAGACAGGCTAATTATAGAAGCTACGGATAAATACTGCCTTTAGGCCTTTTTCTACACTTGCTACACGTCTTTAAATATTTCCAAAAAAGACCCAGGCTTTTTTTCTGCTCCTCGTGTAAACCATAAGGTTAAGTCCTGTAGATAACCATCAATCATGGCACTGTTATAAGCACGGCCGTGACACGATGACAAAGAGACCTTAAAATATAAATATTAGGCCAGTAAGCTTGTCTTTGCCAATCTGGGATTACACTGATGACCTGGCAGGTACAAAATCTATTTTTCCTCAGGCACACGTGATAGCCATATGGCTGCAACTGACATGAAAACAGAAGCAGTGAATTTTGAAACGCAGACCTAAAACACCTGTGTTCTTGTGGCTGCAACCTCAATGGATAACACAGGAAAATAGAAAACGATTGTGTTGTTATTGTTTTAATATATTGCTAAAGAAAATCAGCATTTACAGTATCTTAAAGATCGTGTACGACCTGTTTTGATGAGAAACACATTTGAATATCTAGAACAAAAGGGAAAGGCCGTGAATATAAATTCATGAGAGAAAAGTGGCAGGTCACTAAAACTGTGCTGGAAACCAGAGATCCCAGAGCAAATGGGGGGGGGGGGGGGCGCTGAGAGGGAGACCGGCTCAGTAAAGCATGCCGAGCCGGGATGTTTACTGAGGATTTTTGGCTCACGAAGCTGAAGGGCTACGAGAGAAAAGAAGAAAGGAAAGACGAAAGAGGAAGAAGAAGAAGAAAAAAAAGATATTAGGCATTTCTGACTTTTCCTCAACAAACACCCCGGGGTCTAAGAGTCTCATTTAAATAAACAACACCAAGGGGGTTGGATCAATTTGTGGACATTAAGCTTTGCCTCTGGGCCCTGTGCTCTGACAAGCTTCGAAAGTGGCGCCGGACTGTGTCTCGCTGAGTCAGAAGGAGAAATCCCATCCTTCAACAAGTTGTTGTGAAGCAATGTTCACAGGCTTCACTGGTGGCCTCGCCCGCCTCTGCAAAACTTTGAAGTCAGTGGAAGCGGACTCAGGCTGCGAAAAAGGCAAATCTCCATGTTCAAAATGGCTGCTTGCCACAAAGGGTGTAGGAGCGGCTCTCGGCTGTGGGGAGTGGAGCTTGAACTCAAACCGCCGCCTGGACCAGATGTAGGATTTAGGAAACTGACTGGAGCACCTGCATGCTGCACCAGCCAGCTTTCTGTCCAGGACCGATACAAAGGTCATGACCTCTCTTCAGAGGTAAATTGAGGGGGTTTCATCAGGTTTCCATGTGTTGATCTTTTGACAGCATTAGCACAGTAAAGCCAGTGTTCTCCATGCTTTGTAGTTACCACATATGACCAGCAGAGGGGGACCACAGCCCTATGAAGCCCCGCAGGATCAGCACTGGTAGTTTTTCAAATGTCCACAAACATTGCAGAAAAATCATTATTTCTGCACTTATTTAACAGTTAAAGCTTTTTAAGATGTGTGTAATATGCTTAGGAAGAATTGTCTCTGTTTCATAAGAGAGAAATTTAATTGTGAAACGCTGCTGTGTACCTAATTCTCACTGAAGCATGTGAGCCGAAATGCAAACAAAACAACAAACAAATACTTTGCTAGTTTTGCACTTGGTATTAAGACCGAACGCTGAGCTGAGAGATATGTGCTTGCAAGACTTAGACTTATATTGATTGGACTGAAGAGTGATTATTTCTTTATATATATATTCATAATAATTATCTCTAGGTGTATTGAATTGTCTTTTGATTTGTGTAGTTGTATAGATTGGTTCACAGGCATCCTGCTATGCATTGCAGGATGAGACATTAAAGATTTCAAGCTCATAAAAAATAAGATTTTAAATACAGCTGTAACTATCTGAACTGCACTCAGACCAGTGGTCAGCTGTGATGTGTCCGCTAGACCACTAGAGACTGAACTGAGTCCACAAAAGAAACTTTTTTTCACCATAAAAAAAAAACCTTAAACCCCAAACCAAGGTTTTTATGATAAAGTACTGCCTGTAACACCAAATGTGACACTAACTGAGCCTTTCATTTTCACTGTAATATAGGCTGTAGTTCTGGCCTTTCATTTACTCAAAGCATCCTTTAATTTACTATTGCAAAGACTTGCAGATCCCAAGGTATGTAGCCGATATCTACCAAATGACCCGCAGGAGCTTGGTAGCATGCTGGAGGTCACATGGCTGCTGATGAGCACGTGTAGGGATCAGATCTGACATTATATGTATTTGATTGCACCTCATATGGAAAGAAAGCAGGGACGTATTGTGTTCAATATTAGATTGCAAAGGACAATAGCTAATATATCAGGAGACCAGGATCAACTTGGCAGGTTGTTTATATATAGCAATGTTGCACATGCATGCAGTATTGTTTTTATTAAACTAACTGAATGAAATGGTCAAAAGTGCTATATGCAGCTATATGCAGTGCTATTTGCAGCTACAGTGAAGAACCTCAGTCATATGGCCGGTGTACAGTATGACTGGTATCAGTCAGAAAAACTGCAATGTTAGTCAAATTTTAAAGTGTCAGTGCATTTACTGAGAGACATACGTTTACCGCGGATTCAGTCCTTTGTTCTAAAAATAAATACTAAACATGTTTTTTCAGTAGTGATGTACTTCAGAGCTGGCCCCTCTGCATCTTATCTACCCTCCATTGTTCAGCCAGGGGTCACGTGGGGTCACTCACAGTCTGTTTGACACACTACTCCACAACCCAGCCTCAGGCTCTTATCAAGACACGGCCGACATTTGCACAATGTATGACGGTCCATAAAAGGTTGGAGACCCGAATCAAACTGGCCCGATACAATGAAAAATCTGACATCAGCGCCAAGGCGGGGACAGAGTGCGATACCGCCACAGCGCTGTCCATCTGCTATCAGGTACATTAAAAACACCACTCCTCTGCTTATCAAGGAATGGATTAATGAGAGCCTTGGCTGCAGTTGGAGTTGGCTGCAGGAATACATTAACAGAAATAACAGATTCAGCGGGAATGAGATACTGAATTTCTTTTCCCAGCCTACTAAAGGCAGGGCCGCTCTCGAAGGAACCACAAAGAGAAAACATATTTTTCTAGCCACAGCTGGCAAGATTTTCAATGGTAATGGTTTTAAAGGCCCATCGCAAAAAAGTACAAGATAACTCATTGCTGTATTTTATTCTTTTAAAGGATTAGAAGAACATTATGCAATAGCTTTTTGAATTGGTAAAGAAAAACCTGAGTCTGTTAATGATTTTTCAATTTAACTTTTGCTGAAAAATGTTTTTCCATGAGCATTTCTGGATGCACTCCAATGTTGTGGTTGGTGTTGTTTTAAGATTCATCGATTAGTTGTCAACTATTAAATCAGTCACCCACTGTTTTGATAATTGATTTATAGGTTTGAGTAATTTTTTAAGGAAAAAAAATCCAAATTCTCTGATTCCAGCTTGTCAAATGTAAATATCTTCTGGTTTCCTTTTTCCTCTATGACTGGAAACTGAATATCTTTGAGTTGTGGACAAAACAAGGCTTTTGAGGACGTCATCTTGGATTGTGGAAAACAACTAGTTGAAAAAATAACTGATGCCCTAATGGTATCAAGGCCATACTGTGTCACCCGAAGAAAATAAAAACATCAAAATGTAGATTTAATTCTCTATTGTGCAGCTTTACTATGCATTCAATGAATCAGGACAATGTACAACTGTGGTTCAGAGAGAGTTCATGCTGCACTACATTGCATTCTGAATGAAAACTGTTCTGCACAGTAGACACTTTAAAAGTTCTATGATCTCCCTGAACAGAGTTGAAAATTCAACAAAACACATTTAAAAGTGTATTCAATTCGTCTGTTTCCTCTCCTCAATGAACATGTTAACTGCTTTTCAAGCTAGATGTCAACATCTTTGCAGGGAGGTACGACATGTTCTTCAGATTGTAAAATTGAAGGAATTGAGACTCTTAATTTCTCTGATCCCATGGCTTCCTGAAATGGCCGGCTTAGACATTGTTCTGCTGTTCTCTCTCTTCCCACAGGAGACTTTCCATCCCATCCCAGACACTGAACGAGCTAGTGTAAGCCTCACTAAGTCACTCTTAGCTCCACCGCCTCAGCTCGTGTAAGCCAATTCATGCTGAATAAGACCATGTTAATCTAGGGTTTACAACGGGACTAAGTAACTTGATTTCTCTCCTCTGTTAACCTGAAAATGCAGCGATGGCCAACTGGACTCATGGCTGGAGGGTTTTTGTTGTTACTGTTCCCAAGATAATGTGGTTATCTTTTCATCTCAACTTCTCCTGTTGCTTTGTCTTTTCCAAAAGGAAGGATAAGGCACATACGCGCAGCTCCAATTCATTTTCCTGCCCACCCTAAAAACCTACAAATACATGAAATCGCATAGGGCTTTCACTACTTTAATAACATGAGCACCAAGTGAGATTAAAATATATTCCTAGTGAATTAATGCTGTGATCTTCTTAACTTGGAAGTGTACCACAAGGCGAGGCTAAAGTCTACATGAGAAAACACACAATGACTTTATTTCTTCCCTAAAGAGAAAACAGAATTGAATCCGTCTGTATGCGAGATTATTTCCACGCTGCACCGGTCGTCGACAAAACCGAAAATAGTAGCTATGAAAAGAACTAAACAACCACTTTTGTGCTGCAATAAAAAAAACGTTCAAAAAAGCACCATAACGTAGAAGCAGAGCGCATACAGACACATCGGTACATCTGAAAGACACAAGTGAAAATCATTTAGTGGAACTGAGTTTTTCTTGTAGTTTCACCAGACTTTATGGATCTGGACTGCCAAACTCTGTCAACATTTGACTCATATCTGCCGTGATAACATGCGTGTGTTATTTACTCTTCAAACTTTCTGAAATGTCATAAACATGGATAATAAGAATGAATGATTGAAAGATTCACAGCCTTTGAAACAGCCAGGGCGGCTACAGCTCTATAAAATTATGTAGGTTTCAGTGTCAATTTTATGATCCCTCTCCTACTTCGCCATGAGACCCTTTTTTTGCAAACAAACCTGGTGTGTGTTATACTTTGGCAGCATTGACAGGGAGTTTGAAAGCTGAATGTCATCCGAATCCTCAGATTAAGACCTCATAGTGTCTGTTGCTGTGAGAGACTGGACTTATCAGCAACTGTCCGCACACTGTGATGTATGACAGGACTCTTTTCTAAGAGCGTAATACACATTCAATTGGTGCAATTTAAGGAAAACTAAACTTGTTTTGTTTGTCTAGTTTTATATATTCACCTCACCCACTTTATGAAATGCTTATAAACTTTTCCAATCACCCAGTCTTTGGTTGGTATTTAATAGGGATGCAAAACCGAACCGTAAACCGAGCTGCAGTTTTTCAGTTTCATAAGAGAACAAAAGTTGTGTGCATGCAGGATTCTCCCTTCCCTTTCCCCTAATGGAAGCAAAGCTGTGGAGATGGCATGTGGAGGAGAAAATGTAGAGTTTGAGGATGCACCATCATCTTTTACGTCAGATTTAAATAGACCAAGTAGCACTTCTGCTTTTGAGAGGACATTTGTTGATTTCATATATTATCTCTTGATGGAAGACACATTCTTGCGACCTCAGAGTGCAAACTACAGAAAATATGATTTGTGAAATTTTAGAGGGGTCTCTAATTATTGATAATATGCCATTTCTGCCATGCGTTTCCCTGCTAATATTGGTATTTGATTCATGCATTCATGTCACAGTTTTATACTCATCTGTATGTGATGAGTACTGCACTGCAACTTCAACCATTATTGATGAGGACTCGATCCCTTGTTGGCAGAATGTCATGCTCTGTTTTTTATTCAATGCTCATATATTTGTGTGCTTATAGGGTGTTTTTGAATTCATACGTGTCCGTGTGGAGGTTTGATGTGGTCATTTACGGATTATTTTATGATGTGCTGAAATAAAGCAAGAAGGTCTACAGGTCCCTCAAAAAGTGTGAGCTCCCCATCGAAAACCAGGGTATATTTCGCACACTCAGCCAACGATAAAATAGAGAGAATGGTGATGTTTTCTCTAAACCCCTTGTATTTAACTCGGAGAAATGGTACTCACAAATTGATGTGTTGCAATGTTTCCAGAAGAAAATCAGTGGTTCATCCAAGTCTGAAAATCACTTTATTTGACACATTACGTTGTTGACAAGTCATCTCTGAAGTGAAGCAACTAAAATGGCACCATGATTAATAAATACAAGAATCTTGCATGTAATCACCCGTCTATCAGTCCATCCATCTTGTTGTTTTCATCACTTGGTGAAGCTAATCTGTAGGTATGACTAACTATTGTACATGCCAGTTTTCCAGAAACTGAATTCAGGACTTCAAAACATACAATGTTTGCTCTCACTGAATCCCTTTTACATCCACGCGACGCCAAAAAACACTTCTGCCTGCTTATCAAAGTTTCCAGACAAAACACAGAGAATCATTTCAGATGCCTTTTTTTTTTTTTTACAGCTCTTTACATATGCACACAGAAACTAATCCACGCAAAGTGTCCAACATTACTCAAAGGTACATTCAAAAAAAATGCAGTTATCAGAGGCCCAGCGTGGAGTACAGTCAAAGAACACCCGGCGCTCTGTTCCTTATCTCTGCACTCTTCAGTGTGGGTGAGTGTTTGGTGGAGGGAGTTGGGAGGGAGATGAGTGGAGCTGCAGAGGTTGTGTCGGGCACTGGAGCTTCTCGTGACTGGACATTGTCAAGTGGGGTCACCCGCAGGGCCGACCTGCGGGCTCACCAGGAATGCAGTCGTCTTATCAGTCGTAAAGGAGCTGTGGACGCTCTGAAAGAAAAGCAAATGTCTACGTAGGAAGACACATATGAGTCCTGTGGGGTATTTTTCTCCTTCTTTCTCTGGTTGGCAGATTTAAAGCTGCGGTCCAGATACCCAGTGACTCCGACTGTCATGGAGGCTGTGATTTAAGACACGTCTCTCTTTTTGATCCCTTCCCCTCCCTTTCTACTAATATTTTGATAGATTTATATAACATGCTGATAATGGTGATTTGTCATTGACCAAGACAGTAGCTATTCTTTCGACCACATGAAACTGAGCTATGTTCACATGTTATTGAAAAAGAGAAAAAAATCTAATACTAACTGATTACATACAGCCCATCACCAATGTACAAAAGCCTGTGAGAAAACATTTTGAGTTTAGACTTAGTTCTGATCAAGTAGGTGAATTCAAGAAGATTTAAGCCAATTTAATCAAAGTTTGATCTAAAGTTGCAATTTGTAAGAAATAGAGTTGTGAATTAAAGGATGTAGTTTATTCTGTTTATGTCAGCTGGTTTTCAGACTGTAGACTATTGATAAAAAGATATACATTAAAATATAATTTGCATGCATTCTTAATCCCCCTTTTGTCAATTCACTTCAACCTTTAACTAAGCATCTAATCCAAGTTTCTTCTACGAAGACGAACTAACTAGATTTTATAAAACAACAGCCTGCAAAACTACTGTGTACACTACAGAGTTCAATTGACGGAGTGCAGCCAATAATAAGGATTTCTCGAGTGTTGCATTAAAGATGATGTCACAGCGTTTTTTCACGCGATTGGTGATCAGCTGAAAATCCGTCCTACGTTGAGAAAAGGGCTAGTACAAAAAACTCTGCTGAGTTGAAATCGAGCATAGCCGAAACATGGAGTTAAAGTGACATTCCGGCATTAAATTGTGCCAGGGTCTTTTTCGTCAAACACACTCATCAAATAAGCCATCGAGAGATTTATTTTCTTCTTGTAACAACTATTAACGGAGATATCCCGAAAAGTTGCTAACAGTCGCTTACAGCCAAATCCCGCTAACACTTAATAGCCTATCTCAAGGTAAAGTGTAACATTACCTGATACATCCAATTTGCCCTGATTCCCTGCCCTCCTGTTTGTGTCCTAATAGCTGTAGAATAACTATAGAAAACAGTTGCGAGTGTGTGAGTGAGGTGAGCGTGATTGCACTCAATTGTCGTTCCGTCCGTCAGGTCTCCTGCACCTCCCTAACTGCGAGCTTGGTCTCATTCAAAATGAATTAATAGGCACAGCAATTTCTCTATGTATGCAAAGACCTGTAGCCTTCCACGGAGCACAACTTGTAAAAAGGCTGACACACATGACAATGAGCTTGGCGCTACAAAAAAAAAGTTTTGATCATCTGTGAAGTTGCCATACTCCGACTGCCCTTCTCTCCTGGGCCATTTCTCATCCCATAATCCCTTGCTCTGTATTCTCCTTGGGAAGCCTGACCAATCAAAGACCTTAAAGGGGTGAGTGATGGGAGGTAGGATGAACCAATTACCGTTCTGACGACTGAAACCTTCCCCACAAACAGCTGAGTCACTAAGTCGCTGACTTGTTGCTCAGCGGGAAACGAGCACTGGTGGATTAGCGCTGAAGCAAACAGGCACAAGGGCCAACGCTGCTGGGGGCTCTGACCCCACGAGAGGGGGGAGCAACACCTCCATGTGAACCTCATAAAAGGAAGCCCCTCCTCACACTGAGCTGACCAGCAGCTTTGCGTTGTAAGGACTGGCGCGGTGATGCTGTTGGGTGGTCATGACCCCGTTTCCATGGCGCTGAGAAGTTGACAAACCAAAAGAAAATCCTTCAGCTCAGAGAGCAGATTTATATATAGACTCAATCTGGTCTCTTCTTTAAAGGCGTCATCAGTGGAATAAAACAGGCCATGTGTGGTCATATAGTGAAGTCAACAACAAACAAGTGTGTTGTTTTACGGCACCGCACCAGACCTGACGTGGGACCGTCGGAGGAACAGGGCAGGTGTGGCTTTAGTGTGCTACAAAAAGAGGTCATCCGCTCCGGATGTCTACCTAGCATGTTTTAATTGGATTGGAAGTCATGCAGTGACGGAGTGGATATAGAATGAATGGTGCACTAATGCAATGTGAAAGGGAAACAAGTAGGCCTCAGTATCACAGGAAAGGTTAGCGTCTGATGGGATTGAAAGTCTTATGCAACTGTTACTTGAGTCTTTTGCAATTTTGAGATACTTTATTAGTGATTCTATTTCACGCAACTTTATTCTTCTACTCCAGTGTTGTACTATTTACTCCACTTAATGCATTTGACAGCTTGTATTTCTAGTCACTTCGTATATTAAGATTATTAATGCAAGGTTCTTCCAACCAATGAATTCTGATTTATGACATTTAACTTCCCATCAGAACTAGCCCACCTTTATTTTACATTAAAATGATGCTTACACATGAATTAAACAGCAGTGATTACAATATTTGTATTATTATTATTATTATTATTATTATTATTATTATTATTATTATTATTATTATTATTGTTATTATATGATTATGGTATGGGACATCTTTATAATGACTACTTTTGAGTTTAGTTTTAGTTTAGATAGTTTATTTCGAATATGTGAAAAAACAAAATTATCATACATTAATGGGCAGTCATAAAGAAAAGGAAAAAAACAGAGAGAAAAATAAATGTACAATCACAAAGTTTAACAAAGTAAAGTGAAAAAAATATAAATTATGTTTACATATCCGAAAAGGAGTGGGAAGAAGTATAAACTTATTTTATTCCACCCCTTTTTAATAAATATTACTGAAATATTTTGCCTTCTATCTTTATAGTAATAATAACAACAACTTCCATTTGTCATTCTTCAATTATCCTTGTTCTACATCTAACAAAGCATAATTCTATTACAAAGAAATGCATCATAATAAAATATTATATTATTCTTTAGATTATTATAATATATAACATACACTCACATACTTTCACTTTTATTTTAATGCTTATACTTTATACAATCTTGAAGCTCTCCGTCTGGTTCTCTTTGGCGACACCTGTGGTGATAAATGGTAACTGCTGCTGTGCAGGTTTTTGGATTTCACCTCCAAGAGATACAAACAGTCACTTCTCTTCGCCCTTTTCTTTATTTATTAGGCCGTAGTAATCGTTTACTTCCAACACCAGCAGAGACCACAAAAACAGTCTGCTGCTTCTCACACACAAGTGAGTCTGTTGCGTTAGCCTACCCTCTCTGCTGGACCAGGGGTGGACCAACCCCTGCTGGGTGATGGAAAACACGTTACTAACTCTGCACCGCTTGAGATTTTTCAAGGAAATGTCGCCACAGGCTCCCATAATACTTCATAATACTGCGGATGCAAAGGCTTTCATCAGTGCGCCATAGACCATTCTGTTACCTCATTCAGTGATAGTGACGTAACAGACATTTATTTAAATGGAAATCCTTCAGATTATTTCTATAAATGAAGGTTTGATTTGTTTTTCCTTCTTAGCTGCCACTCTACAAGGAGCAGAACCTTAATCCAATGCTGTTTTTACTCCAGTGAAAATCTATAAAAGCAAACAAAAACACTATAAAAGCCTGTAGCTGACGAAATGTGCATATTAGCAAATATCTGAAGGCGCCAACTCGTTTACCATCATTTAAAACTGACTAAGTAAGATTAATAGAGTCTATTTAAAATGATTTTGGAATGATTTCCCCATGTGTGATCGAATAAGAGTCAGGCAGTCGCAGTTTGATCCATCGCTGCAACGTCGGGAGCTGGACGACCTGTTGTGATGAGACTTGATGAGAAGCTTCTCTACGGCTGCAGGGAAACAACTGCACCAGTGACATTCATACCCCTGTCAGTGCCTGTGAATGATTATGACTTTCATCTGTTTTCATTGCCATAAACACACAAGCCAATATCTCCTCTTGGGAAAAATAAATTGGTGTTTTTTATCCTCACTTGAATCAAAATCTTCTTGGTCGTTTAAATGTTTTTATGTGGGTTGTTTGACCCCTGGGCTTCACTCCAATTCACTGCAAACTACAACACATACTAAGTCATAATCATAAGGTTGATATTATACTGTATATAAGTATATATGTATATATACACATATCATTTTTATGTGACTGCGTATGTATACATTGCACATTACATGCCATGTCATTCTTAACACACAGACGGCAAATTACACCAGACAACATACCATATCAGTATCACTCTAAACAAATTGCCACCTAGCTGACCTCCGGAGACAGAACATCCAAACACATGGAGAGATGTGTATATTACACACGCAGACACACATTTTCCCTCACTCTAATGACCATTACAGAGATAAATGAATGAGTGCTTATATCTACGGTTCATATGTGTGCTTCATAAATTCTGATTAACATGTAAGGAGATGGGATGTTTTACCCTCTAAAACGTGCACACAACAAAACATTAGAGGCTTGTAATGTGTCGATGCACTTGGAAGGATGTAGCAGCAGCCAACTTTTTCTTCTCTGTATTCATTGTACGTTATGTTGTAACGTCATGATAACACATAATATTATACATACATCAGCGGTCAGCAGGTCAAGTGATTCCACACTTCCCTTCTGCACCATCCTGATGTGTTTAAGTTATCATGGAAAGCAGCCCACCACTTACTTAAAGTTTATCCGTATTCACGAGTGTGTATGTTTTTTGCATATTCACACGACTTTTCCATGCTACAGGTTAATATACGGGGAAATTATAGTAAGTATGCTCTCTTTCAGAATGATTAATGGTGCGAAAGTTGAAGGTCTTGGCTGGTACTTAAACAGACTGGATCCTCTTGTACTTTAGAAAGATTCAAGCCTGAATTGCTAGTTTTACAAAGAGCTGTTCTTTTCTGTACTCATCAAAAAGCCTTAATAAAAATACATAAAGCCCTAATTTAATGTTTATTGTTTAATTCGAAAGTGGCCCGTAATTCGGAGTTGTGTTGGCACAGTTGGTGCAGCCAGAAGCCTGAGCGAAGTGCTGCAGAAGCACCGAGGCTCCTCTCCTTTGCAGGAGGTGTAGAGGCAAGCAGGGCCTCATCTGTGACTGAGTGGGTGCTAGAACGCCAAGCGGAGAAGCTGCCGGGTCACAGTAAAGGTTAACAAAATCAAGGCAGGGAATTTACGAGCCTTCGTGCTTCACAAGCGATGTCGCCAGCAGCCAGGGAGGAGTGTAAAAGACAAGGGTGTATGAGAGGATTACATAGTGTGTGCGAGAGTGTGTATGTGTTTTTGTGGATTTGGTGGTGGGATCCTCACCTACTTTGCAAGCAAGTTATTGTGACAGAATGATGAGGGTCTTTTACTGTGAGTGTGTGTTCACTTCATACACTGTTGGGCCAGTTCAGTTCAGTGCTCTGTGAACTGACTAAAAGCAGCTGGACCTGAGACAGCGTGTACATTATTAGTCTACAGGCGCCATCATCAGTCAGTCTATCATTTAATTTTTGTCATATATAGTTTATCTATGAGTACATACACTAAATTTCCTCCTCATGATAAACATGTCAAGTCTGGAATGATTACAATTATAACCATGAGCTGAAAGAGGTGCAAATTCTCTGCACCGTGTGAAGGAGATACAGTAATAAAGACCATAGACTGTACCTACTGAGAGACATCCTAGAAATTGCACAAGCAGTGACGAGTCGGACTCTTAACTGGTGAATAACTTCCTCCATCCTGAAATAAACACTTCCCATTCTAATAAGAAGATCAATTTGTTAAAGTAATTTAACTGTTCACCTTTGCTTTGTGTTTTCCCCGCATGTCTCTCTACATTTCCTGTATCTCTCGACTGTGAACTCTCTAATTGAGGTATAATTCCAGTTTATATAGTTCCTAAAATTTCCGTTTGATACAAACACTTGATCCTTAAGGAGCAGTTGAGAATTTTTCTACTCCTCTTTTAGAAAAAACTGTATTTGTTAAGGATTCCTTGTAGAGTATTTCAAGAAGCTTATGTTGCTGGAAGGAGGTGGTATAACTATTATCAGGAACATCCATGTTGGTTTAGTTTAGAGGACGTTATTGTCCTCAAAGACGCTGCTTATTACTAATAGATGCTACCAGAAAATGTGCTTCTCCAAACAAAGCGAGAAAACCAATGCACATCGCGTTTTGTAGCATATAATGTTCTGTCTGATGTGGCCGTTGCTCTTCTGTGTGTAATGGCTTAACCGACCTTAAGGTGTGAATTTCTGCTCACCAACAGCTTTTGGAGCTCCTCGACAAAAGCCCCAGGTGGAAGGCAAATCGGGGTTGGGGGTGCGCTCACTGCCTGCCGCTCAAGCATGATGTGTGAATATTTTTGGTGCTGCACAGACACACCCCAGAAGTAATGTGAAAACCAAAACTTCAAGACTTCTGACACAAGACTACAAGTTGTGCAGTTTCAATAGTACAGCAAACTGACGACTTTAATATTTTTGAAGTGGAAACTATCAGCTGTGCTTCCACCAAGAAGTCCCGTTTGGTTCAGTTCAGTTACACATTAGTAAGGTTATTTTTGTGTTTCCATTGACTAAAGTTGCTGATGGTACCAACAGAACTGCTCCATTACATCCATTGGCACTCTGATCCGATACCAAAGGGTTGAACTAGAAACACTCCAGTCCACAAATGGTGCAGACATTCCTTCTCATCATCAGTGAAGGATGGGCAAGTGAGGAACGAAAAGGTTTTTTGCTTGTTTCTCAGTGCATTCAAAACTAAAAACAACACACTGCTAATGTGGTTGACACGGTGATTACTATCCGGTTACAACCCCTCCTACATTTAAGAGTACTGTCTGCAGTAAAAATGTAAATCTCGAATGCTGAGGTACATGTGCGTTCTTGTTATGTCTGGTTCTAAAGGTACTACAACTTTGATGGAAACGCCGCTATTATGACCCAGTCAGGTACTGTAGCTCCTTGTTGTGTGACAAGTGGCTTTAATACACCCTTAACTTAAAAGTCACCTTCAACTAACTGTAACTTTGAGTCACCAACTGTGTTTTCTGTTTTTTTTTCTGTGACATTGACACACCGTGAGTGCGATCTTGAAAGGAGTCGAATCACTGAGGTTCTCACATTAAAATGACACTTGATGGATCTGTCCATATCAAACCCTTTCAGACTGTGTCATTATTTGACTAACACATTATCTAAATTTGAAGATACTGACATGCAATAATGTGAGAAACACTTCCACACGTCACCAACACACACACACTCACACTCGCGCTGCAAAGATAAAATGCCTTGCCTGTGTTTCGCGGCTGTCTATAAGTGGAGAGGGGGCCCCAGATTTTGGGAGACAACTGAGCGATAGGACACTTCATCACGGTGGTTTGTGGAAGCTTCTCAGCTCCCACTGATAGCTCCAGTTTGTCTGGAAGAGGTTATGCTTTGTGATAGTCTGGCAGAATCGCTGATTCGTCCCCTCGGACCAGTTGGATCCCATACAGTGTATCAGGTTCTAGCAGCATGTGGTTTCAATTTGATCCTTCACAAAAGTGCTTTCATTTCTCTTGATCAATGTCAAACAGTACTAATGCTATTATTCTATGCATTATCAAAGTAACAACAGATGATATAAGTGGTTGACTTCCAACCAAGCGCACAGCTGTGGGTTGAATGTGCACGCTCAATGCCGCATCATATTCTGGCTCCCCGACTGGTTCCCTGCTGGCATCTTTTTGCCCTCACCACATGTGAAGATATTCATCATTTTCACATTTAATAACACAGAGCATTGGATTTCCCTTTCTAGTTTTTACAAAGCTACCCCTGAGCTCAGTGCACAGTAGGCATCAGACTGCCCATCCATCTCGCCAACTGCGGTGCTGATTGCCCGTCTAATTCAAGCAATATTTTTGAGCTTCCAAAAAGCTGTGGGGGAGAGTCTGTGGCTGATGGCTCCACCCTGGGCTGAGCACCATCCATCTCTCCCCCTTTCCGTCGCCTGCCGCCCCTCTGCCGAGCGCCGCCCCACTTGAGATCCATTCGGGGAGCATATTTGCCAGATGACAGCGAGCTCTGTGTACCATCCATTATGGCTAAGGCAGATACATTGTCATCAGGAGCCTCTCACGCTGGCATAAATCCATGGTCAACAGTAAGTCTAGGTCAAGTGATTTATACACAAGGGCACGTCCGTACATACACTCGCCCCTCTCCTCTACAGACATATACATTAAGGCATGTTCAAACGCATCTGCCATGCAACTGCCCAAGGCAAACTATGGAAACCTGTTACTGTACTCACAAGAGCTGTAATGGGAGTCTTGTTTAAAGTACAGAGGAATCTGGTCAAAGTCTAGCGGAGGTCACTTTTTGAGGAAATGCAGAGCCCGAGGGAGTGAGTGCTAGCAGTTCTTCTCCCTACTCCTCTTCACAGAGGAGGAGGCGGAGGCGGAGGAGGAGGAGGAGGAGGAGGAGGAGGGAAGTACAGTGTGAAATGCACAGACACACTTATACTCCCGCATTTAACACATGCATGCATGCAGCGTGGAAGCAGAGAGCTGTGCACAGACAGGGGAAGATGAAGTGCTAAGCGCGTTGACTGTACTTGACCGTAATCT
Source organism: Echiichthys vipera (assembly GCF_963691815.1). Classification (NCBI taxonomy): domain Eukaryota; kingdom Metazoa; phylum Chordata; class Actinopteri; order Perciformes; family Trachinidae; genus Echiichthys; species Echiichthys vipera. The sequence continues at coordinate 7,708,624 of NC_139831.1, forward strand.
CTGGATGAGAATTGAGGAGATGCAGTGTGTGTCCCGAAGGCTCACTTGTAACAAGTCTGTAGAGCCCCTGGTAATACTCGCGCATTACAATATTCCAGAGAGGGACATCTCACTTGAGTCAATTGGATTGTTCTCAAGGCCAAAGCAGTGTTCAATGCACACACAACCACTGTACCACCACGCTTGAAGAATTGATACAACATTTAGTCAATAAAAGGGTTTACTCCTGTGTCATAATTCACACATGAATCTTATCACAAAAATAGGAGCACCGAATGTAAGCGCTGTAGCCGAAGTGTGGGTTTACAGGGTTTCTAAAATAGCTAAATAACGTCATTTCCATCATACCAAGCAGACAAGCGGTATGGCAGGAGTATTGGCGCTCTGTCAAAGTCGCATCACGGCAAGGAGATGGACTGATCCTTCTGATATTGTCTACTGTCTGCTCTTTGAAAAAATACAACTGACAGTTGCTTGTCATCACAGCCCCCCTGTTGTACATCATCAGACTTCAACAATATTGACTTCTGTTGCAGAGATTAGCTGTCAAGCTTTTATTTTGTTAAGGGATCAAGGTCCTTCATGTTCTTACCTAAATATAACTTTACTCCGTTGCACGTTTGAAATTGCTGGTGCAGGTGGTATTTCATTTATGAGAGCGCTCGAGACCCAGAATGCCTGGGCTTGACCGCTGGGCTTTGGAGGGATTATCTGATGAATTCATGTTTTACAGCAGCTGTTAGTGAGAAGTCACCAGGGGTCTAAAAGTGGATGCGAAAGCCCTCCATCAACTGTGCCATGTGGTCACTTTCATTTTTCTGAAAACTTGCCATTAGCCCATTTATTTTAAAACTTTGCATTGCCTGCTTGGTATCCCCGTGCCCGTTGAAGGGTTTTGATTTAAATGAAATGGAAAAAACATGTGACACCAGCGATGCGACGTGTGATCGGGGGTCATATCAGACTACAGCCAAAATTAAACGTCCTTAACCCTGTCTCCGAGAGCATCAAGTTAATCTTGTGGATGTCTGCGTCGATAAAGATCTTCTGCAAGACAACTATGCAGCACCTCTTAGGTCATTGGAGATCTTGATTTATTAGGCAGGCGGGTCCAGGATTGACAACCTGCTAATGCCCACTTGGATGCTTGTATTGCCACAGCCATTCAGAAGAGACCAGCAGACCAAGACTAAATGAGACCAGGCTAGAAATGTCACCTGCATGCACAACCTTTTACACCCCAGAGTCCTTCTTAGAACTGTAAACTCTATCTTACCCGTCTCAGACCTCTTCCAATCATGGCTTATGGCAGAATCCCACCAGCGATACCAGCCTTCCCACACTTTGACTGTAAATCAAACGGCTGTCTAAAGCAGGACTCAGGTTTACAGCTCTGGACTGCGACATGTGGGAAAACCCCAGCGCACTAATATACCACCAGTGATCCAACAAGACCATAAAGGTCAAAGGCTACACTTGGCAAAACCTGTTTGGATTTTTGTTACAATGTGTGCAAGCAACGAGGAAGCCGAGTACCAGGCACCCTTCATGAAGAAAAGCCTTGTTGACACAGTTTAAATAATTGAAAGCCAATCATCTCTGTAAATGAATATTGGATTTAACAAAGAATAAACCCAAGTATATCAGAAATAATGCATCTGGTCCTGCCGCTGAAATGCTTGAACCTGTGAATGAAGTGTGTTTAGAGCTCATAATCCAAGATGAACCAAAATGATAACGCGTCTATATACGACAAGAAAATAAAATCTTTCTGGCTCATCAGTATTAGGTGTGTATTACATAGAGATTTACGCATTCTGAGATTTACATTGTAAAATATATTGGCTAATGCAGACGCAGACATACTCAAACTGCTTTCTCAGAGGGATCAAAACCCTGTAGCTCGTATCTTTTGTGTTGGGACGCTGAGGCGGCCCTGTTTTTTTGGGTTTAATGTGAAATTTATGCTGATGGAGACCACTGTCTGGAACTGGCTTCAAGGCATTTTTGTGTCTGGAGTTTCTGACTTTGCACACTGCTTTGACTCACCACAGGCTGATGTATCTCGAGACTACTGGATGCACATTTATGAATTCCTGTTTTCCTGAATTCCTGTGACTGTGTCTATTGAGTTCAGAGTTTGTCTTCATTTGGTTTTTAATTTGGTTTTGTTAGGTAGGGGGGGGGGGGGGGGGGGGGGCAGCTCCTACGTCCCTATAAGGGGTGGCCTGGTCCCCCCCCCCCCCCCCCCCCATTTTTGCTGAGTTTGGCCGGCATCTCCAGGTCCCATTTTGGGTTTGCTGATTTCTGTTTTGGTAAGATCTTTATTTGTATTTTGCTAGTTGTCCTTCAGGAATGTTTGTTTCCTGTTGGGAGAAGTTGTTTAATAAAAAACGTCAAAAGTTCTTTCTTCTTTGGTGTCCTTCTTTTATGTTTCGGTCTCCAGTTTGAGCCACTAGTCAATTTATTTAATTGTTTGGAGGCCGTAACACCCTGACTTTGTGTTAAATATATTATTATATTCTATCATTTTTAACAATAGAAATCCTCTTACCACCCATTGAACCTGTGAGGCATTATCATTGCTAGAACACAATTTCTAGACATTAAGCAGAAAAGACGGCACGCGAGTATTACTAGGGTATTTTTGTGTTGCGATTACCTCATGGGTAGACATATCTGTTGGAGGTCTGCTCATATTATTATTCAAATCTGTGACATTTTGAGATATGAATGTATTATTTGTGTCGATTACAGACCATTTTAAAGTTGTGCCAGAGGCCTGTCAGTGCTGCTGCACTTTATCAGTATTCCAGAAAAGTCTCAGTAGATGTGGTTTTCAGAATACAGCAGTGATGTGTGCGCAGCAACACATGCAAACTGATATTTCCGCCACCTTTATCGCACGCGCACACTCCCCCAGGGAAGCGTCCTCTGAGTAATGAGACATAGCCGGGCCTATGTTCAATGTCCCGTCACTTAATGTGACATGAATCTCCCTTGCTTTGTGTGATCGATCTATTTATTACCCTGTTTATGTAAAGCCAAGCAAAGTCTCCTGACATGGGATTTCTTCAGTCTGAAATATCAATGGCCATCACTCACTTTTTATTGCTTTTTTCTTGTCTTTTCTGGTCTTGTGGCATTTGTTCTTCGGTGTATTGGGGAAAGGATATAAGATATGGAACGACGCTGCTGAAAATCTACAGATACGTGTGCTTGTACATCTGTTGAATTCATGGTATTTGTCAGTACACAGAAATAGGTAGAAATCTCATAACTGGAGCGAATGTTCAAATCAGGTCAGCATAATGTTTTCACACATTTTAAGGCATTTTAGTAAACAACTCTGTTTTGATATAAGCCACAGAGCAAGAATATGCAAGTAGGATGAATTATTTATTTAAATGAATCTGTACAATAGCTTGAAAATGTGAGGTCTGCATATGCTGATATCTGTTGTAACCGCTGGAATACATGTTACTGTGTTATTACTGATTAAAAAAAATAACCCTCACACATTTAATATAATTCTAATTGTGTGTGTTAAGCCCAGTCTTTGAACATGTTATGCCAAACCTGATGGGGTATCATCAAATACATCTGGTCCAAGCCAGCTAAATCCCATTTTAGTGCTATGCTAACTTGAATGGGGATAAAATAATTCTGGGTTCTTTCACACCTAATAGTCCGTTTCTAGTCTACTTTCCTGTGTGCACTAAATACAAAAATGAATATATTTTTGCATCTGGTGCACAGGGATATTTTTATAATTAGATTTTCAGCTGGTCTGCTTCGCTTTCACACCTATTCATTTGATCTGGTCCGAATCAGTGGATGATGTGCTGAAGTGAACCAGAATGTAGCTGCACTTCGGTTCAATAAAGGTTTGGGACAAAAAAAAAGGGGGAAATAAAAGCACTTCACTCATTGGTCAGATGTGTGTGGGTAGGGCGCAATAAAGTAGATCCTGAACTGCTCTCTGATTGGTCCAAACGCTGAGAATGTAAACAGAGTCACAGCAGACAACGCACTCACTCAAAGTAATGTCCCAATGGAGAGACAACTGGGAGGGGTTGATTTTGGCGTTGGCCCTCGGTTATTACATTACTATGACAGGTTTGTCCGTGGTGACCCATGGTGATAGGGGAGTTACTTAATCATTAAGTAAATCACATAGCTGCCTACAGGAGCTGGGTTGGTCCAAACATGTGCAGTGCTTTCTGCAGTAAGTGCGCATTCTCACAACAAACGAACCGCACCAGAGTTCGCTTGGAAACGGACCGAGACCACCTCTGCCACCAGGTCTCGATCTGATTATTTGGTGCCCTTTTGGTGTGCACCTGAGTATGATCGCTGCATTCACACTGGCACAAAGGGACTGTGGCAAACTAGGAAACACACTCAACTTCGATTCAACCGGACTAAAAAAGGCTGGTGCGAAAGCGCCCTACATTGTGTGGCTCCTCTAGACTTTTCAAATGTTATCGACCAAAATGATCAAATTCTGACCGTTAAATTAGTCATTTTATGGGAGGTTGTGAAGCTCAAAAGAATGTATCCTCCATTTTACAGCCACTGTAGTGACAGTGAAGCCTATGATGTTAGTACTAGCTTAACTAACTTGGCTGTGATTGGCTGTTGGATAAAAGAGTCAGTAAAAGCATGTTTGGTGTGTTTTCAGTTGGTTGTGCATCCTGCAGTCCGATGCTGCTGCTGCTGTTGTCACTGTCACTGTTCTGTTCACAAACATCACCTCACTAACTTTTTGACGCCCTAATGATGCAGCGGCCCCATAGTATGTTCGATGGCCACTACACTATTGGATTGAAGTCAAAATACAATTTCAACAACATGCCGTCAATGTAAACTCACAGCAGTTTCATGTCACGATGCCAGTCGAATTGGTCAAATCAATGGAGTCTGTGGATTCAAAGGTCTGGCACATGTAAACTTTGGAAGCAAAATTTTTTGTAATGAAACTGTTGAAATGTAGTGTCCATCAAATAAAGTTTTTGTCTGCTAAAACTTGATAAGGTTTAAATAGTATTCACTTAACCTTTACGAAAAGTCAGATATACCAGATTATTGCAAAAGTGCTTGTATTAAGGATATGAAAACGGGTAGATGTTTATAGATGTAGTCTCATTATAGCACATGCATGAAGGAAATAATCTTTGTCTTACACTCATTAGAGCCAGTGCAACATCTGGTTTTTGTAGCCCACATCATTTTCAGAGGTGTACTTCTGTGCAAACCTCCAGACCTGCTGCAACACTCGTGTGAGCGCCGGGGCTTTTGCTATCGTGAAGATGCCAGGCCTTCCTAAGAGGGCTTCTCGGGGGCAATCCCAGTTACAAGCTCTGGTGTTAACCTGCTGGAGGACTCTTATCTGCTGCATGTCATGTTCGCATTTTCCCCGCAGTTCCGCCATCTCCCTCGCCGTCATCTCAACACTCTCCTAAGCTCCACCCTTGAAGGCCACTTTTATCTGAAGCGCTAAAGTGGCAAACATATTTGTCCAGAGCTTTCCCACAGTCGCAGGAGTTGGAAAGTGGACGAAGCGCCCGCATTGGTACACAGAACAGGAGTCAGTGTGTTCACATGGAACCACAGGCTTCGAGTGTGTCCATGGGCCCCTCAGTGTTGACGCCTCAGGGGCATATAGATAGATTTGTATGTTTTAGCACATTAAAGTGCTGTATACTTTACAGTCCTTCAGACTATTTTCCATTACACACATTTTCAGATTAGATTAAGATGCTACCTTCCAGGTTGCCTTTGCAATTGAATCAGCATTTGTTACATTTTATGGTGGCACAGTTGCTTGCAGTGCTTATGAAAATGCTTCTGAATCGAAACATTACTGATTTTTCATAAAATTACATAAAATAATGTGTTTTATTCTTTGTTACACTAGAAATAAATGCATTAGTTCGCAAAACAGCAGGACTGTCTGTATCTTAGAGAAATCTACTGATAATGCTTGATTGACACTGACAAAGTGGGCTTTTGACTCCTAGACCCCCACCCACTCAATCTGCTCATTACTGGGAACAATGGCAGGGGAAAAAAGCAAGTGGGTAAAGTTTTATTGCTCATGTTGTCATGTCCAGCCAGTTCTTGAAACTTTGGTTTTTGTTGATAGGGGGGTTGGCTTAGTTCGCCTCCCTTTGCCTTTGACTACCGTCAGGCCTTTTATGTTCTTCCTGTGGATTTTGGGTCACTGTCAGAGAGACTGAGAGAGGCTGTGAGGGAAATTTAAATGTGGCTCTCCAAAGGCTGGAAGAGAATATTGAGTGGCTGCTTTTCTTTTGGGGAAATACAGATTTTGTGTCCTAAATACTGGAGTTCAACTCATCTTTTTATTCTCCTGGAAAATGTGAGTATCAATTTTCTATATGCACCTTTACTCCATGATTTACAACAAAGATATTTGTTGTTGAACTTCAATTTGGTATCCTGAGACTTAAAAAAGCATGTTTTATTGTTCTGATGAGGTGTTTTTACTTTGAATATATGGAAATAACTGGAGTCACGAGGTGCAATGATGCCATCTCCCCCAGTTCTTTTTTGTATTTGAAGCCATGGAAATCTCTTCTGGTGGCTTTAGTTGGCCATTGCATGGACACCCATCTCTGCCTCATGTTGGCACCTTTTTTCCTCCTTGGGGATTAGGAGCTGTCAATGGGCCCCTCTGCTCCACGCACACACACTGCAGTAGCTGCTCAAATCTCTAGTTCTTAGGGCACTGTGTATGATAGTGACTGGGCGAGCTTGGGGCTTGATTAGTGCAGTTAGCCCTTCTAAGGCTCTGGCTGTTTACAGTGGATTACAGGGAGGGAGGCAGGGGTTAAGTCTACCCAGGCACCATGCCTCCCCCTCCTCCCTCTCTCTCCCCCCCCTCACCCCCCACGGGAGCCACTGCAGCAGGGCTGGCAGCTCGTCTGGGCTTCCCATTGCAAGGCCAGGCTGACAGGTAGCGGGATTTGGCAGAGCAGTTTGCATGAGAGCCAACAAGAAAAACTGAACATGGCGGATTAGTTTGGGATTATGTTGTCAGAGTTAGCCTTGACGGACAAACTGCAGAGGAATAAATTGCAATCTGTTTGAGGAGCACGCTGCCACGCAAACAGGAGAGGCATCGGCTCGTCTCACAGCCTGTCCAAAATGACAGGGAGGGGAGAAAATCATTAATAATTTATAAACAAAGTCCACGTCCATTACTGACGTCTGCCCACTCTGGCTGGACGAGATGTCTGGTTGTCTAACCCCTAACATCAGGGGCTGGTTCATGTTAAATCTTAAAGCGAAAAGCGACAGGGCTTGATTAGAGATAAGAGAAGGTTTTACTGGGAAGGGCCCGCAGACCTGCTGTTCCTGTGATTTAAAGTCTATCATCCTATTTCTGATAAGGCAGTGAGTGTGGGACAGGCAGGAAGGTCTAGATGTACCTGTGGCTTGTTTTGAACTGTCTCAGATCACAGTGAGACTAATTTGAGCACCTGTTACCTTAAAATGAGGTTCTAGTAAAGTGCTGGAAATTGCATTAGTGGTCGTTTAATTGCAAAGAGGGCTGTGGTTTTTTTTTGTGAATGTAAATCGCAAAGTTTCTCGGCAGCACATAGCTTAGAGGCTCCGCTTGGTTGAGTACTCAAATGTCAGAGGTCAGCTGAGGGTCGTTACATTATGTATCGTTCACAAGCAGGACACTTTTACCGATGTGTTTGTATTTATTTTATGCATTCAGTGATGTGTAGAAAAATACATACTCAGCATCCATAAGTGTCTTGAACTATGATGCTTAATAGCAATGACATTTAGAAAATAATTATGTCATTTACATGCAAACATTTAATCATGAATCACAGGCTTATAGTTTTTCCTTTTCCAGACAGGATTTAAAATAATTCAAGGCGTTTAAAATGAAGAAGGTGTGTTCTTGTGCACTGAAACACTCCTGAACAAATAGCAAAGTGTGCGTTTAAGAGCTACATTGTAATGAAAATATCAGTACACTTACAAATATGAGATATTGAGTGTTGCGATATTTTGTTTTGTGAACGATTTTTGAATGAATAGTTTTCATAATAATACTATTTATAATAATGGCTTTGATTTTTACTTTGCCTTTCAAGAGAACCAAGGATGAAATGAAACGTCCCATGCATCTACAAAGATTTGTGGCAGACAGTGATTCTTCTTGTGTTGCAGAGGAGCGATGTATCTTCAGCCGTTTGAATCTCTCACTCCAACGTAACAACACGTGCATGTATGGTGATTCTTTATACTATTGACAGATTTCCTAGAATTAGATTTTAAAAGATAACAATATGTTGCCTTGCTTGCATAATCAATATATATTGAATCACAACCTTTGTATCATGATACTTATCGAATCTCCAGACTCTTGTCGATACACAGCCTTAATTGCAACTGCTTTTTTGTTAAAGAATCAAGAAGGAAGTCAAATGAAGAAGGTGTGTTCTCCTCAGGTTAACTGGAATTGGGTGAATGTTTTATGTTTCATGAGAAGAGTTAAGAAAAAACTAAAAAGTAAAAGCTTTATAAATGTGAAACTCGCCCTACACCCAGAAGAAATGATCATTAAAAAGTACAAATGTCCCACTGAGAGAGTAAACACACTGCAGCAGCTCTGTGTCATTTCTCTCTGTTTTCACCTCACATCTGAGTTGTTCTTTATTGGAGAATTGAATTAGCTCGATTTGACGCAGCGTTGTTGTGCCGAGCACCGACTGGCATGGTTAAACATATTAATGAGCTTTATTGCATTCTATCCTCTCCTACATCATTAGGAATGCACGTCTGTATGTTAAACATATGAATATGCATCGGCATAGAGCATTTGCTCTCAGAGTTAGCAGCGAGCCGGCGTTGTGCCTTGAATAATAATCCAGCCGAGAAATGAACTGCATTTTCTTTGCCTTCGCCTTGTAATTGAAAAAGAAGATAATTAGAACACATTTTGTTTTTTAATTTCATCGCAAAACTGATTCTGAACGCTCTGATTAAGGGAACTTCTGATTTCATGCTAGGTGATATTTGCTTAAATGATAAAAATTCTCAGTGTAGCGTGTTTAGGTTCATTTATCTACGTGTGTATTTGTGATCACAGCGATGTTTCGTTTAATACATCAGCAAATAAATAGAAAGAATTACGTGGTTTTACTATGATAATTAAAAAATATACGTTGATGAGCAAATACATTAGACTGAGATGTATTTCATTTGTGTGTGTTCCTGAACAAATCCAGTCACACTGCCAGACTGAGGCTGATCCCGGGGTGAGCAGAGGTCACTGGATAAAGGTTAACAAATTACCACGATGCCTCTCACACACCTGATTGATGTGGAGTGGGGGAGGGGAATATGTAGAGAGGTTAGGTCAAGATAAGGTAAAGCTGGGCGATGAAGCATTTCTGTAAAAAGAAAGAAAAATAGAAAGAAATGTGCTGTACAGCAAATAGGAGAAACACATATAATAAAGATACAGCCAGATTCTTCTTTTGTATGTGTGTAAGTGTGTGTAGTTATATTTGTGTGTGTGTGTGTGTGTGCACCACTGAGACAGCTTCAACCCTCAAAATGAAGCTGAATTTTACTGATAAAAAAAATCTATTTTACACCACATGGTTTTATTTGTCACTATCAATAAGTGCCCTGTAAACTAAAAAAACACGGACGTCAGACGCACTGAAACCCTCCTGAACAAATAGCGAAGTGTGCGTTCAAGAGCTACATGGTGTGAAAATATCAGTACACTTACAAATATGAGATATTGAGTGTATTGATTTTTGAATGAATTGTTAACATAATAATACTACTTATAATAACAGCTTGTATTTTTACATCGCCTTTCAAAAGAACCAAGGATGAAATGAAATGTCCCATGTATCTACAAAGATCTGTGGCAGACAGTGATTCATCTTGTGTTGCAGAGGACTCTACTCTATGGGGGAATTGCTGGGTCTATGCCTACTCTGTAAAGTGTCCTGAGATAACTTTGGTTATGATTTGGCACTATAAATAAAATTGAATTGAATTAAATTGAATTGAGGAGCGATGTATCTTCAGCCATTTGAATCTCCCACTCGAAAGTAACAACACGTGCATGTATGGTGGTTCTTTATACTATTGACAGATTTCCTAGAATTAGATTTTAAAAGATCACAATATGTTGCCTTGCTTGCATTATAGATATTGAATCACAACCTTTGTATCGTGATAAGTATCCAATCTCCAGACTCTTACCGATACACAGCCAAAAAGGAAGTCAAATGAAATGTGTTGTATATAGATGTAGTATCTTTATTGATATTAAGTATATACATCTATATCCATTGTGAGTTTAATGTAGGTTTGATTATCCAGGATGTATAGAATAATGACAGCTATGACTCTTTCAACAGTGTTTTGTGTTGAATGCGCCTTTGCATAAATGAGAAATCAGGACCCACAAGTGGAAGCTGGAGCACTGCCTAATTCTAAGACTGATCCGCTCACAGAGCTTTATGAAAAACTACTCCCTCCGCTCTCTTACTGCCTGCTCTGGCGTTGCCCTGCAGAAGACCTGCTATTCATTCACGCGCACACAAGTCGCCAACGATAACAGCCGGCGCTCCTCAAGAACAAAGACTGCATCAGGCAGCGTGTTCTAGGAACGGGTGACAAGGAACATGGAGGCTCCTGATTTACTGACAGGACAATTAGAGGGAGCACATCTTCCTATCTGGGCTAAATATTCCAGATAGGGTGGGCATGCAGCAGGGTGACGGACCTTCCAGGGGTGTCATGGAGGGTGTTCATGTTGATTGATTTATTCGGGTGAAGGTTTCTTCTGTTACTGTGGTTTGAACTGTTGTTGCTCATTATGATTCAAGAAATGACCGCATACGAGGTGACCGTATTATTCCAAAGGGAGATATCTACTAACTGCTCCAAAAATAGCAACAATCCTGATGATGAAATCCGGAAAGTTAAACTCAAGAAACCGACATAGTTTCCAGCATAGACATGAAGCGTTTTGGAAGGACACTCCAACCCCACGAGCATGTTGGAACATATCCCCCACTCATCCTCTCTCCATCTCCATTGTGAATAAATAAATCGTGCACGTCCGCATACACGCAGCTTTTGACCTGCGGTGACTTCACTCACTGGAAATTACAGTTTCCATTTTGTCTTTGATTTCCATAGAGTATTATCTTTGCTCTCCAGTGGAGGGAGGGTAAACAGAAGCACTGGAGAGTCATATGTCTCTTTAAATAAACTGCATTGTCTGATGATGTTTTAATGGGCAAACCTCGATCCCCTGGGCAGTGACCCTTCTGAGTGTGCCTTCAGCTATGTACTCTGCACAGGGTGCTGAGATGTAATTACTCTCTACATACCAGGCTATTTTCTGGTTTCTACGCTGCAAAAAGTGTCCAACTGAATGACTCTTTTACTATTACAATAGGTCATTCAAAGCCTGTCTACCTTTCAGGAAACACTTGACACTAGGGGCGTCTTTCCTGATCATGGAAAGGATATTTCTACTTGTTTGAGGAACTTTCATGAAGCAGGATCCTGCCTCACCGCAGATGATAACATAGGGAAACTATTTTGCTCTTTGCTCGCAGTGCCTCTGAAAAAAATCTAAATTTAATTTAAATTGATTTACATTGAGAAGACTGAACTAACCCCACTGGTAGATTTGTTGAGTTTACAAATCACATTTTAGATCTAAAAATCAGCTGATGTTGTTGTCAGTTGTATAATCGTCCCACTTATGATTTGAACACTACCTAGTCAGGCCTACTGTCATGATTCGAATCACAAAGTAACGTGCAGAGGGATCTTTGAGAGCCACTTTTACAGCTTGACCTTCAAATATCTTTCATCCGTTGCCACAAATATGTCCAAAATGGTTTTAGACTTTCTCAAAAAAAGGACAATAATGAACAACAGATGATGCATTGTTATTATTTTATCAAATTCCAGTTAATATGGTAGGCTACTTGTTAAAGCAGATATTTTTTGCAGTGGATATAATTCTTCCCACCTTATTCCCACACGGGGTCCATTTCCAGTCAAAACAGAGAGGGTGTGCACAGAACAGACAACACGATGATTTGTTTTCACCGGAGACCTCCCCACCCCGAGCTCCAGTCATGTGTCTGTGGGAAGAAGATATACGCAGAAGTGGTGGGGACCACAAAGAGGACAAGAAACTTTCAGGGGGGAAAAAAGAACAGAGGATGTTATCAGACTGGAGGAATGAGCAGGAGAGGGGAAAAAAACGAGACAAAGTAACTCAACTCAATATGTGCACGACTCCCCCGTTTTTCTCTTTTCAAGCTGAAACTAATGAATTTTTGCGGGAAGAGGAAATGCTTTGGGAATAGGTAAAAATTTCATCAAACACCGGATGTGTGCTCTTGATTAGTGATTCAGACCAAAGCTAACTTTGGTAAGACAATATTACAAGAGGGCTCAAGGAAATGGCTAATGAGCAGCTAAGCTAACGTTATCTTGCTCCAGAGCACACAGTCATCTGATTTTCAAGGCGTTCACTCCTAATTGGATTGTGGAGAAGTGAAGAGGACAAAGAGCATTTATCTTTCACAATTATCAGGAATTCATATCTTGGGCAAATTTGCCAGCTTGCATTACAATTTGATTGAATTAATTATTGATGAGCAGCAGAAAGCAATATCATTTCAATCTTCCGAACCCTTAACAGTAAATAGATTGTTCTGATTTGGATATTAGAGACAGCTTTGAAATTCTTTTGAGTCATCTTTTATTTCTGTCTCTCTCTCTCTCTCTCTCTCTCTCTCTCTCTCTCTCTCTCTCTCTCTCTCTCTCTCTCTCTCTCTCTCTCTCTCTCTCTCTCTCTCTCTCTCTCTCTCTCCCTCTCTCTCACACACCTGTCTTCCATTAGGCTTAGGTGACCAGCTATTGTGGTGTGCTCAGGTCACAGGAAGCGATGCAGTGACGTGCACGACATGCTCAAATCATTCACGAGACGACAGTGAGGGCGCGGCCTGACGAACATGTAAAGTAATATCCCAGCAGCGCAAGAGGTCAGTCGTCCGCTTTTTTTTTTCTTTTTTTTACAGGCAGCATAAAAAGAGGTTCGAGTGTCGGTCACGAGACAGGGCTGGGTCCCTTCGTCTCGATAAGGGTTCATCAGTTCACATCATGTGACAGGGTGAGGTGGCTGCTGCAGGACATGTCTTATATACTGATGTAATTAGATAATGTTGCATGCATTCAGTGACATTTGCAGACACAAACAACTTCCAGGAGTAAGAGTTATGTTATTGCTGCCATGTGAAATCTCATATTTCCCTAAAGTCAGCTTTTCAGGAATTAAAAGCTTCATTAAAATTGACCATTGTGCATTTTTGAAATAGTCAAAGGGGTCATATAAGGGTTTCATAAGGCTAAGTATTTTCTCAGCCTACATAAGACCCTGGAATCTGAGATTGAGCCCTCGTTTTGTGCAACAAATGTTTGAAAAAAGTCACTACAGTGTGATTAAATGTTGTTGTTTCTTTCACAGGCGAGGTTCAGCTGTGACAGAGATGTTTTGTCTACCCTCAGAGTAGAGAACAACACGTAAATTGAGATAATTTTTTGTCTGTTTTGACGTTGTCCGCAGCTTAGGGTGCCAATTAACCCCAGATGGATGGAGTCGCCCACACGAGAGGTGACGTGAGGTGATTCGGCATCACTTTGGTATTAGTCTCATAATGCACGCTAACGGTGGGGATTTCAGGAGCAGGGGAGGGGAAGCGGGGAAGCGGGGAGGTCCAGAGGGTTCGTGTTCAGGCCTCTTCTGTGAATCATGCAGCCTAGCGTGCGATCGGCACACTGCCCTCCTCTTGACTCCTCCATAAGCTCTGTTACAATAACACACTTGCCTTTCACTCCGGCCCTAACCCTGAAACTCCCCCGTCCAAAACTCCCCCCCAGCCCTGCACCACCAACACTCCCCTTCTCTGAAAAACACAGGAGGGAGAAAAAAAGAAACAGCTCTGTACCTACAGTTTTCTGTAAGATAAAAGCTGGAGGGTATTTATTTCGCCCGCTGGCTCCCCTCAAAACTCCATTACTGTTGTTAGCATAACTGTGATGACAAAGATAATCTGTGTTATTATTATTATTATTATTATTATTCCTCACTTTAATTAATTTCTCCCCGGGGCTGAAAGCAGTAACAAGGAGCAGACGTCGACTGTTTCTACTCCACTCTACTTCCTCAACACTGAAGTCCCAACCGAGTGCAAGTCAAGGTTAACAGTGCCATCTACAGTAGAGAGGAAACTAGTCCACCGTGAGCTTTAATGATGTTGACGATATGAGAGGTAAAGACACGGACATATCTGAGCTCTGAGCCATCTTGTGCTGGTGGGTTTTTACCTGTTGTTGTTCAGGGTGAGTTCAGCAAAAGTGGGCCTCTGTTTGACAAATGCAATACTACAAATATTCACTCATTACAATCACGTTTTTGTGGAATTGTACAAAAAAGAAGATGCCCAGCTATAATAAAGTATATGTATAGATTATGTGGTTGTAGACATACCGTATATTCTGAAAATAAAAATTAAGATGAATAATTAATTGAAATGTTCTCTCTTTCATTCTGACACGATCGGACTGAAAACCAACACGAGCCACCTCATCACTCTTCTCCGACATTGAGTAAAGTTGAGTAATACTGGTTTAGAAAAGAGTTCCACTTTACTTGAAAGCACAATATCAGTTTTACCAACTGCTCAAGCAAACACAGTGCTAAAAATACAGTCATCAGGAAAAACAAAGAGGATCTTGTGCAGTATATACCGTACATAGGTCCTTTCAGCCACATCCGCATGATAATGTTACAAAAATAAAAGCTGTGGGTCAATGGCAGGTAGTGTTGTGGCAAGATTAGGATAAAAAACAACTTTAGGGCAGTTGTTTTCTTCCCACTGCTACTGAACCCAACAGAAAGTAAAGGTCTCAATCCTGATGCTAATCTACGTATATTATATTTATATTTATTTCAATCACAAAGACACAAAATCCATACTGAACCTTTCTGGCACGCTTAGAGTTAGTCCTAAAAAGTGCAATCTGTTTCAGAGTCAGAGTCAGAGTCTGTCACTGTTGAGCAGAAAGCTGATTCCCAAACTGTTTTGCAACCAAACTCCAAATGTGCTTCAAACGTGTCACAGGAGCATCCTTTATTATGCTGCTGCAAAATATCTACAAATGCCCAAAGAAATCCACCTTATTTCATCAGTATGATTCTCATCAGAATATTCCTAAATAGCTGCTTATCCATTTAAGCGTGAATAAGGCTCGATGAGTGACGTGAACTAATTCAGGGCAGACTAATTTAGCTCATCAATGTCAGAGACTGTACACAGGGATTCAGAGATTTAAGCATTTGCCTCGACGAGGGAGAGACAAAAAAGAGGCTAAAGATGGACCATTACTGTTTATCCTCAGCCTTATCACTACTGACGATGGGCTTGTAAATATTATCCTATTCTCCTTAATCCACTGCACAACGCTGTGCTCACCCACTTACCGGAAGCTCCGACATTTACCTCGGGATTTGCCGGGGCTTGGGCTAGAGTGGCTGCGAGTGGGAAAGTGCTAATCTACAAGGCAGATTCAGGATTAGTGTGGTGAGCCAGGTGACCTGAGGGCCTGAGATCTTATTGGCCGGAGGAGATTCAGGCCTGTGGTCCTTGGCGGGGGGTGACTGACGAGAGGAAACTAGGAAGGAGGCGGAGGAGGAGGAGGAGGAAGGGGGGGTTCTCCCCAACTCTTGTGTCTAGTTGTTTCTCCCATTCTCCTTTTTTGTCTCTCTTTCTCCTCCTTTCTCTCTTCCACGCTCTTTCTCTCCTGCTCGCTCTGAAGGAGCCCTGATGAGAATTCCACTAATCAGCTGAGGATTAACAGGGACTCAGACAACACTACATCTAATTCCCCCTTCTTCGCCACTGGGGCGACAAGAGGCCCCGCTCAGCACTACAGCACACCAGCACTGAACAGATCTCTATGCATGTGGATGCAACTATTTCTATTAGACTCAGATATGAGGAAGATATTCACTTGGTTGATTTAGACATAACTGATCAGTATGAGCCAAATGTAGTCATGAAGTTGCTCCATCATGCTAACTCTGCCTTAAAATTATGTTAATATTCCACTTCTGCCATTTACGGGTTGCGGTGGACGTAACTGCTGCCTGGGTTTTGTTCAGCGTCAACGTTTTGTCCAATGTCTGAAGTGCTACATTTTTGTATCGCTCAAAATTCGTAGGGATGTGGTCGTGGGGGTACAAGCGTGAGATTTCAACACCAGAGACCGAGGTTTGAATCCTGAGTCCTGAGCGTTCTCAGGTAACAAAAGGGCTTTGGTTATTATCTTGCGCAGCAGCCGAATTATACCTATAACGCGAGAATCGTGTTCACATGACACACGAAAATCCATCTTGTCAGGCTCCAAAAAGTGCATTTGGGTTTCACCTAGAGGTCCTCCGGCGCAATCGGCGTCCTGTGAGGAGCTACTGGCAGTTGAGGGGGGAGTGACGACGGCACGAGAGGTGACCGCTTGTTCAAAGCAACAATGGAGGACCCTAAAGAGGTTAGCTTAGATGCTGCAGTAGCATCAGTTTCATCAGAACTGGAGTTTATCTTTATTGAAAGAAGAGAACGGCACAAAGGCGTTTTCTATCTTCTCCTGATTGACTTTGGTGAGAGTTTGATGGACAGATGGTTCATCCAGTCACCTGCTGCCTGAGGAGTCATATTCCTTTGGTTAAGGTTTGGGTAAAAATTGTTGTTTCAGTCACATTTCAATAGAGTAAAAAGCTCTTGCTTTAAGCCTTTGTTGACTTTGTGAATATTTACCAAGGTGACGATATTTCCCTGACCTCGCCAACGTGTGTGTGTGTGTGTGTGTGTGTGTGTGTGTGTGTGTGTGTGTGTGTGTGTGTGTGTGTGTGTGTGTGTGTGTGTGTGTGTGTGTGTGTGTGTGTGTGTGTGTGTGTGTGTGTGTGTGTGTGTGTGTGTGTGTGTGTGTGTGTGTGTGTGTGTGTGTGTGTGTGTGTGTGTGTGTCTAAACCTAATAATAATTATAACGTGGTCATAAAGTGTATATTCAGTCATACTTGCTGTTGCCAATTAATATTGTTATTATTATTGTTGACTTTACTTTGTGTCAGCAGTTTTGGAGCAAAAGTTTTGGTTTCCAAAATCAGGGAAAATTATATAATTATTTATAACTTATACCCTAAATGTCCACAAATTGCACTGGAGTAGCCACAAATACAAGATTTATTCAATCAACATAAAATAAAGTTTGCAAAGTTATGATAATCAATTAACTGTATATGTAATTAATTAAGCAGAAATGCCAAATATTCACTAGTTTCAGCCCCTGAATGATGAGAATTTCCTTTTTTATTTCAGTGGATTTTGCATTTGGGTTTTGAACAGCTATTGGACAAAAAATACATATTTAGAGATGTTACCTTGGACTCTGTGAGGTTGAAGACTGATGCAGTTGTTTTTTGGCGTTTATACGTACTATTGGACAGTAGAGATAGACACATTAAGAGACAGAGGGAAATGGCGTGTAACAGCGGAACAGAACCCCATGTGGCATCGTATTTTTACTGAATGTTTAACTGATTTATCAAAAATATATAATATATGCGGAAATCTGTTTTAAAAAAACATTTGACCAAGAAAAAGATAAAAATAATTGACCAAATAAATGACTCATTTTGGCTAAAACACCCACATCTAATAATGTGTTCTTCAAACATAGCGAAGCTTAATGTTCTGGCCTCAGTGTTTTCTTATTTTTCTGTCCAAGATGAGTGCGTAAGCCTACATGACTGCTCTGAGTGTAATCCTGTATGCTTGGATAAGCACACGATGGTCAGCTTGTGTTTTTCAAAAGTGACACTGGCATCAGGAACTCATTCATTTTAATGCCGGGGCTCACCCGACAGGTCATGCCGGGCCACCCACAAAGCACAACTACTTATAAAAAATAACATCTGAACATCAAGAGTGTGCCGTTTCACACCATGTGAGGTGGGATATGGGATATTTTGAATTCAGTATGCCTGTATCTGCTTAATATTGCCTCAAACTGTGCATTATGCCTGATGCACATTTCATGATAATATATTAGAGGCATCAAGGGTAAGTGGGCTGCATTTTCTGTCTGGTTAAGTACATTTTGGCAGCAGTCCCGTGCTATCTCGGAGACAGGTTGGCTTCCCAGCCTCCCACAGTTCTGCAGTAATGAAGGAGCTGTCTTACCCAAACAAACAGGCTCTCTGGAGATGTACCTCAACTACCTCCTTAATCCAGGAAGTCTCTCTTATCTCCCCACAAATGGCCCTGTAGTGAGGCACAGCGCACTGCGGTGTCATTCATCAGTTGAACCCCAGAGCGATGAGCAGGTACAATCGCTTCATGTTGGGAAAGTGAAACGTGACAGCGTGCGCTCTGGTGGCACAGATCAGGGCTCTGAGCTTGTGTCTTTGTCGATCAGACGTCAATCCACGTGTCACAATGCTGAATGGTGTGCTTTTATTTTTCAGTGGCGGATATCAATACCTCTATTACTCTACTCCCCCTCGTGTGATGATGCTGTTGTTTTTGGTCCTCGGAGATTTTCAGCTTACTCTACTGTGGCGTTTGTTGTAAATCTTCCCAGAGAAGAGCCTGTTCAATATTTTCAAGCGTGCTGTTCTCAGACACGTTTAAAAGGATTTTATCTAACACCAAAAATCCCATTTATACCAGGCTAATTCAGTTCTGCTTCAAAATAATATTTTTCCTGCAAGTTTCAGCGTCTTTCCTTTTTTTATTAATTTGTTTTGATGAAAAGTAATTCCCCATTTATTAGTGATTTGGTAGAAAATGAAAAGTCTTGTGGCTCGTCCAAAGAGACGGCCATGCCTGAAGGTGCTGACAAGAAGAAAATGGGGGCACACGAGTGGGGGAGTGAGGACTGGTGGCAGAGAGAAATTAATTTGTGGAGGAGTTGTGATACTTGGCGCCACTCATTAGACAACTTCACAGAGAGCTAAAAGCTTTGCTTCTCCCCACTGAACACACTCCCACACAGAGCTGACTGGACCTTGTCAGGCACCGTGCTGTCGAGTGAAAACCAGCAATCTCCCAAAGAAAGTTTATCAAACGTAAAAAAAACAATGTTTGTGCACAAAGTGATTTAAAAAAAAAAATGTAATTCATAAGACGTGCCCTAGGGTTTTAATAAGACCTCAAAGAACAGAAAATAGTTGAAAACTTAGTAACACACACACACACACACACACACACGCACACGAACACACACCAAATAACTTCTAGCAAAATATTTTTTCTTCGATCTTTTACTTAAAATATAAAATATTTCTGCAGTACTTGGCAACGTCAGTATTGTCCCACCAGAGAAATTACGGTTTTGTGAATTGTTTGATAATAATATAATGAACAGGACTACTAACACTGATGCTTCACGTACTTCTAATAATCATAATTTTAATAATAATAATAGTATAGCAGTATAGTATGACAATATCATATCAGCCATAAACCAATTTAATGTTTTCACTTCCACGATGCAGAATTGTTGCACATAGGTGTAATAATGTAAGAATTTGTTACTTTAATAGTAGATTGAATAAATTACTTAAAATTATTATAACTAACGGAGTACGTTCTTTAACTAAATGTTTTCAATTTATATTCTCCCTTTCTTATTTTCACCTCTCAATTTCAATAATCGTCTAATGAAAGTGGCCTAAATGACATAATTATTTCTTGTAATGTTGATTTGGTCCAAATGTAAATATTTTTCTCTTGCTGCTGCACTTATTTCCGGTTGTTTCCATTTACATGTCTAGAACGTTAATTCAATGTAAATGTTTAGGGTTAACGTTTCTGTGATATTTACACAGCGAGAGCAACGGCTTACAAACAAGAATAACCGTGATCAGTCTTATATATTTATACCAAACTAAAAAAGTCATATCAAAGTAATACACTAGGTGCTCTCCATGTGTGTGTGTGTGTGTGTGTGTGTGTGTGTGTGTGTGTGTGTGTGTGTGTGTGTGTGTGTGTGTGTGTGTGTGTGTGTGTGTGTGTGTGTGTGTGTGTGTGTGTGTGTGTGTGTGTGTGTGTGTGTGTGTGTGTGTGTGTGTGTGTGTCCTGACCATGAATGGGTATTATTCCGACATCAGTGCAGATGACTGCATTGTGTTTCTTTGGTTAATATTCTTATTTTTGTATCAAAGCTGAAGTTTAGGATCCTTTTAAGTTAAGATATTCATGTGTAAAGTAAATATAAATATATAAAGTGTGTGTGTGTGTGTGTGTGTGTGTGTGTGTGTGTGTGTGTGTGTGTGTGTGTGTGTGTGTGTGTGTGTGTGTGTGTGTGTGTGTTAAATAGCCAAGCAGTTTCCCAATACTATCAGTTACTCTGAGGCAGGTTTTGAGCCAGTTGCTAAGAGCTTTCATCCAACAGTGTTGATCGTTAATACTGATCTGTACATTTTTTTTTCCCCAACTAAAGCTCTTATAAAGAGCTAAGACCATAAGACTGTGTTTGCGAGTTTAGTGACTACGCCAACAAGGCAACAAGGAGCTGGGGAGAATTGGAAACCGAGCGTGCAGCTGGTTCAGAAAGCTGAAAACAGCTGTGTTTTTACAACCCCTGAAACACAACGCTAGAAAGGATTTTTTTTTTCCATCGGCTACCCATACTGCACCTGCCATTTCCATCACAGCCATGTGGTCACAAAGGGAGCAGTATATCTGTCAACAGGATCAAGTGCTCAAAAGACGCCGCGAGCCACTCAATCCTTCAAGACACCCCCTCCACTGGCCTCAACAAAGCCCCAAAAACCCTCAACCTGGCCATCTCGGCCCAATTGACTCAGGATATCCTCCTGTAGTCTGGAAGGAAGATATTTCCTTCGCCTGTCCAAACTGTCTAAACTACCGGTGTTACCAATACACAGGCCGTTTAGTAGCTGTTCCCCAAAATTTGACATGCACGTCTGTTTTGAAACCTCTCCTGACATTTATTTTGAAAAACATCAAGATAAACATCCTGCTGCACTGCGGGTTTTGCAAGACCTGCAGGTTGGTGCAAAGCTGATTTGTTTGCCGTTTCTGAGTAGAAGTCAAACTCGACATCACCTTTCATGACGACGGTATTTACAAGTGTCATTTCACGGCATATAAAAACTCACTATCCCTCGTAAAGAAACTTGTCAGCTCTGAACTTGTGTGCATTAAACGGCCTTCTGTGATCCTCGGGTCCGACGCGAGTGTTAGTACGGGGTAGGCACCCTTCGAGGTAAAAACCCGAAAGAGGGAAGGAAACGGAGAGACTGGCTCGACCTGCTGGGGATTAAGGAGGGGTCACAGTGGATCAGCTGGGTCTTCCTCTCCCACAGAGGAGGGAAAACAAATATTAATCACCTCAAGCACTTCACACACAAAGGACCCCGAGACGCGAGGGCAGGAGGGCCGGCAGAGAAGACGATACGGGCCCCAATAACTAATGAAAAAACCCCGTAGTGGCCAACGCTCTCAGGACACCTCAGTGTGTGAATGTATGTTTCTAGTGTTTGATTCGGTTGCACTTACACATGCAGGTGATGTTGAGTGGGCATAAGGGACCTCTTCTGGTTCTTGCAGTGTTGATAAGTCTGCATCAAGCGTGTGTTTACATCTTTGAAGTGTATATGTTTTGTCTGCTGAGTGATCGAGATAGAAAATGAGCGTATGTAACGGCGAAGGTAACTGGAATGTGTGTTTGTTTATTCTCTCCCTAGTTGGCAACATGCTCCATCCACACTCCTCTTCCTCCCAAACCTCCCCCCACCTCCTCCTTTCGTCCATGAGGCAGCTCACGAGTGGCAACGACGAACCCCACCTGGCATACTGGTGACGGCGCCATCTGGTCGCGGCCGAGGCTCGCCATCGGGCATGCAGTCAGTACCCACAGTGCCAGTGTGGTGTTGTTTAATGAGCGCATATGAGCAAACATTTGACTGCCAGGTGGCGTTGCCGCCACGCCATGCCGACCAGGCAGCGTTCTGCCATTGCCGTTCAAACCCGGGGGCATCAAAGGGGGGCCTTGGATTTCCAAAGTAACTAAGCCATAATCCACCCTCTTATTGGTCCCATTCATATTGAAATACATGATCAGAGGAGCTGAGGAGGCCCTAATCTTGCCAATGAGCGGTCCGGCACAGCTGCAGGGATAAAGTCAGAGTATGAGACCACCAGTATATTAGAAAAACTCAGGCCTCGCTGATTGGATTAGGGGAGACGAGGGAGGAAGGGGGGCCTCAGGGGTGAGGAAATGTCATCTCCCAGCGTTGTGTGTGGTGTGGCGGTCTCGGAGTTGGCGTCCGAGGATCAGGAGGTGGGGCAGACACACTTTGTCCCCGGGTTCGGTGACCCGCAAAAGAGAAATTGGAGGGGGTTGAGTAGAAGAATGGCGACAACAAAATGGAAAGCAAAGGCAAAGGCTGAGTGTGTGAAGTCAGGCCTTGATAGCTACTCCCAGCCGCTCAGCGTGAGCTCGTCTGGTATTAAGTTGTAGCATGGCAGTTTTGAAGAGGGAAAGAGAGAGAGAGAGAGAGTGAGAGAGAGAGAGAGAGAGAAAGAGAGAGAGAGAGAGAGAGAGAGGACTAAACCGGGCATTAGCTGTCGACTTAAAGGTTTGTGCTGGTTCCTCTGGTAGGAAGAGCCGCCCCGTTTAAGTGTGATTGAGCGTGGCTTAGATGGGGATCAATGGTTATCCTCTCGACTGTTTTGTTTTGAGGTTTCTTTTCTGTATTTACTGTGAGGAAAAGGAGAAGCCATTTTGTTTCACAAAGCAGGAGCCAAATATTTCCATAGTTGTATGTCTGGCACTGGCAATGAGATTTATTCATTTAAACCAACAAATGCGTCTCAAACGCAAACTATTTATTACTACAACACACTTGATTCTACTGCTTTCATCTTTAACAAAGACTGTTAAAGCATTCAGGCTTTAAATGTTGTAAAATGTGCCTGGATCATCCCCTGGTGCTGTATTGGGAGTAAGAAAATATATCAAATACACACCTCCTATCACTGATGTGCTGTTGTATGCAGTATATACTTTACTTTTTAACAGGATGCTTTAAGAACAACGGACACTTTAAAATGTTCCGTCAGTAAAAAGTCCTGTTTTAAAGAGAAGCAAGGTGCTGATAATTCATTTAAATAGAAATGAAGTGCTGCACTTAATGGACTTCTCGTTTTAATGTCATGGCATGTCCTGCAGTCGGCTCAACAACGGTCACTGAGTGGTTGTTGTGGGTGGAGTTCACATTTTACCTCAGCCTATCCGCAGTCTGAGAATCAGTGAGATTCAATGAGAATTACTTTACTCACATATCAGATTTACACAAATACTGTGTGACAAGATGTTTTTTTTAATGTTACTCACAAAACTTTCGCTTCTAGTAGATATAAAGTCAATAAAGTCGATAAATATGATATGATGGAGGAGATGACCCCATTTTTATACTTTTTTTAATGAAACAGAATGAACAAAATTGCTAATATTTTCTACTATACTCTTGATAGTATTAATCTTTGCAGTTATACTATCAAGACAAATGAAGCACATATATACTGTACATAGTATATTAATAATAGATAAAATCTGAGAGGGCCGTATGTTGTAAGAGACATGTTTGTGCACAGACAGGCTGATATATATTTGTTTGATATTTACTAAAGAGCACTTTTACATATTTTAGCTCAAGCAACTTGCTTTTTACATCATATACAAAACATAGTACATTAACCAAACATACAACAAATACATTGAATTACATTCAGCGGTATTCAGACAAAAAAGCAAAAAAAAACACACAACAATGTAGACGGTTTTATTCTTTGGTTTTTACTTTGTAATTAGAAGGATTCACCTCCAATTCTCCTCCAGACTCTACGGTGGAGCAGCAGCACAGAGACACACAGCCTCAACTGAGCTGAAGATGGATTTTTGGCTCTTGGTACACCTGCCCAAGATGTTTACTCTGGATTGACACTTAACCTGCTGTGAAGAAAGAGTTAGAGACTTGATTCCCTCATCCCAACAACCTGTTCACTGAATAAATCAAATCAGTGGACACTTTGAGTTCTAGTTTGTCCAGTCCATAATAGAATAAACATGTATATTATTATTAGTGATATTGTAAACATTTCAATTACTACAAACTTTTTCTGTTTGACAGGTCACTGCAAATGATTTAAAATGTACATATTATTATACACACACACACACACACACACACACACACACACACACACACACACACACACACACACACCCACACACACGTCACCACAGTCCTTCTTTGAGTTTGTGGACAGCAGACTTTAACAAATTAATCCAGCAACACTGGGCAAACTTTGCCACTTCTTAATTTGACTCCAAATGTATTATGCCGGAGCACATTTCTCCGTAATGTGTTAAAGATAAACATTGGATCCAGGAAGACAACATTTTAATCTGACAGACTGCACGGCAAATAGAAGCTTTTATTCCAGTGGAGTAGAGGTACATTGTGTCTTTGGGATTTAGTTGTAGAGACTCATTTTGGAGCCATCTCTTAACTTGAGGATCCAGAGTTTAACTTCCCGTTTCCACAAACTGGATCGTCACTGGGGTCGGTCTTGTAACTGACGTTGACCTCTGATCTCCCTGTAGATGTTGCCAGGTGACAGTATTAACTATATGCTCCAAATGCAAACCTACTTTGTATATATGACAGTAAACAAATAACAAAATGCACATATGAATGACATGATTTTTGAGTGTGCAGATTTTGCTTTCCCACATTGCACAATAATAGAAAAGAAGGAATAATACACAGAGTTACAAATCAGTACAAATGTGAAGCTTTTGTTTCATTAAAAATGTGCAGAAATGTTCATTCATTTCAAATTCATTACTGCCAAATTAATAATGGTGCACAGCACTAAAGAAATAGCCTTGAGACATGTTTTCTCCACAAATGACTCTCTCTTATAAATAACACGATTTTCCCCTTTGTGTATGTGTGGTGTTCCTTATCTTCTCACGTGCATAATCTATTTAGAGCAGTTCACTCAAGCACCCAACATCAAACAAAAGCATTTGTATGTATTTTGATACTGGCCTTAAATGTACATCATTTTAAGCTGCATAACTACATCCATCATGTCATATCATCTCTGTAAGCGTGCTGTAAGGGTCACTCCAGTCCATAACAAATGTGGACTCTGGTCCCTGCGGGCTAAGAGAGTGAGCTCAACAATGCTATTGTCCATCAGAGGGATCTACAGTTGATTAAGTGCCCTGTTGAGAGAGTGGAGCAGTTGTGGAACTAATGCTAAAATGCCCAGAGCAACAATGGCCAGTCAAGTGCCAGAGCTCATTATCCACTGTGCAGAGCATTACATTTGCAATTTGAAAAATTAACATTTACTGGAAGTATTTTAAAATGTGTTCACTGGTAAAGTCACCCACAGGGCCTTCAGGGAAGAGCTGTAATGCAATAATTCACTGTCAACTGTTGTTCAGGGCCATCATCGATAAAGTAACGGGAAAGACTGAATCGTCTGTTTGGATCCTTTTGTTTAAAGAAGATGCCAAATGGAATAATCAATTTACATTATTAAGTTCATACTGTATTTTATGTGTCTTTCGGCTGCTCGCCAGGAAAAGTGTTGCCATTGAACTTCTTTGCAAACCACAGAAACGTTGATATTTGATGTTTTTGAGCACCCATTTTCCATCTTTATGTGATGTATCCGTGCTTTCCAATGACTCCAATGTAAAATTTAGATTTTAATAATAACTTCTGAGCCAGTGCTATGTGACGTAGTATGAGAAGCCTGAAACTCCGCATAGGGTGGATGGCTGGGTCAAACACACACCGGACTTTCACCTGGGAGGCTGTGATTCGTGTCCCGTCCGATCCCATGACAAAGTGAAACTTAATTACATAATAGACATCCTAATTGAAACCCAAACCATGATCTTTTCCAAAACCAAACCATTTAGTTTTTATGCCTAAACATTAATAGTTTCACTTTGATGTGTTTAAAACCTAGACTGTATAAAAAATATACGTAGTCTCTCCGTCGAGGTCTGTTCTCTCAACTTGATCCAATCGTCCTCGCCTACGGGAGTCACCATCTTGTCAGACTTTGACTCCGCCTCATTTCCTCTGACCAAAAAAGGGCATGTATGTGACGCCGGGGGTACGTCGATCTGGCTGACGTTTACCTCGGAAGAGAAGTGAGGGCCAGAGGCTAGCTGTCACTCAAGAGGCCACGCCCCTAATTATTCATACATTTTAACCTCCATGGAGATATGACTTAAACATACAGACTAGAATGGTTATGTGTACCAGGCCTTAAATAGGTTTAATGATGCTGTGAAAACGGCCTGTTTAACATGGGGGTCAATCAGAAACTGCTCTATTATGAAACCTGACCCTAGTGGACACTGGGCAACTGCAGTTTTAGGCACTTTCATATAAGATCAACCATGAAGTTGCTCTGGTGGGGCTTGGTTTAAAACTGCAACCGTGGAGCATCAAAACGTATTGATACTGTATGTTATGAGTAGGGAATGAGAACGGGTTGCTGCGGTTCAGAAAAGTTGATATTCATAAATGTATAATGCCAACATCTTCTGGTGACTGTGTTGGTGTCATCTTTGTGTATATAACTGAGTGTTAAATTCGTTAAAAAGTCACTAAAAACTGGGGAGAAAAGTCCTAAATAGACACTGAAAGTGTTACATTTCACTCAACAGTCCCCAAAAAGCGATTCTTACATTTTGAGAATGAAAAAGGAAAAGCAGGCTGGCAGTTTTCCAAATTAGTTAAGCTTGTTAGGAGTGTAAAGGACATGTCGATAGCCAATATTTTCCTGACATGACTTAATTAGAGCCACATATCTTCTCAGCATCGCATGGGTTTTGGTAGATGACTTCCTTCTACTACTCAAGCTCACAGCCGGTGTCAATACGTCAGACTACAAATCTCAGGCCCCAGTGGGCCGTGGGAGTTGGGTGATAGTTGATGTCAGCTGTGTCTTTTACCTGTCGTCAAGGAGCGGCGGCTATCCTTCTCGCTCTTTCTTCTGCTACTGCGACAGGGGAGAAGGCTCCTCTTTTGGCCGCTAGTCTAAGAAGGCTCCTCGCCGGCCTGGGTGACATTCCTCTGTAATGCTGAGGAGCCCCACAGCTATTTATCTCCGTCTCTGCACCTTTGGGAATTGGCAATGTCCCATTTCGCTAGTGATCCCTCAATCAACAGCTGAGTGCCTGGGTATCTGGCTGTAACCGTGACAGTTGTATTTTCTTACATGCTGAAATAGCAGCAAGTGAGTGGAGTGAGTAGGTGAGTGAGTGAGTGTTGAATTTGTCAGGCTACCACCATGTTTAGTGAGCGCTGAGGCCTTCAAGGCTAGGAAATGGCAAGCAGGAGTGTGATACCACAAATGTCCAGAATTTCCCAACAGCCACAGGATCACTATGGAGTTTAGGATTAGAGTAATGTTGTTGACCAGGAGATAGATTTGTTGACAAGTGATGGTAATTTCTACATTAAACAGACCAGAATTCAACTCGTTTTTTCATTTCAGCTTCCATTGTCTCAAAGTCAGTGGATTTCTTAAATGGTTTTTGATTAGATGTCTCAAATAGAGAGAGGTCCCTGCCCATCATCCATGAAAAATATGAATGATAGAGAAGATGGAGAGACAAATAATGTTTTGATCCTGTTTGAATTGTGCCATGAATTTGAAGTTTGTCAATTTAAAAGATAATTTATTTAGTCAAGAAGGTCACACTACGTCGTGGGTTTGTCGTAGTACCACTTAGTTTTGTGGGAAGCTACTCAGTGAACTACATCTATCATCTAGCCAAAACTTTGCTAGTTCAGCTTGCTCGCTAGCTCGCTGACAACACGTGTAATGTTATCTTACCTGATGTGTTTTGTCCAAATATAAATAAATTGACCGACATCATATGTGTAATTCATGGCACAAATATCGGTATTTGTCTCCCCCTGTTCACTACATTCATATTTTTTCCAAAATGGTCCCATGGTGGTCGACCCGAAGAGTGACTTTGGTTCTCTATAAGGTCTGTGGTTCACACAAGTTTAAGAGACTTTTGTGAATTCTGATGCTTGTACATGTCTTTAAAAAGATGCAAGTAGCTAAATGAGGCCATAAACGCCATCAGGCCAAACCCATAAAATCAGTTGGAAGCTAGTTGGTGGTGACATAGTCATGCAGCCGTGGTGCAGTGTGTTTGTAGCCTAACGTTAGCTTTTTAC
Organism: Echiichthys vipera; assembly: GCF_963691815.1. Taxonomy (NCBI): domain Eukaryota; kingdom Metazoa; phylum Chordata; class Actinopteri; order Perciformes; family Trachinidae; genus Echiichthys; species Echiichthys vipera. The sequence continues at coordinate 7,737,050 of NC_139831.1, forward strand.
TTCTGGCAATTGCATTTTCGCTTCAAAATTCATGTGGCGTTCATTTATGAAGATTAGCTTTCTGAGAGTTGTATGAACATTTGTTTGTCACAGAGTGTATTTTCTGCAATAATCCAAAAGCCGATAGAATAATCCCATTGGCTTGTTGTGGAGGGAAGCAGGGTGATGCTAACTTCCATGTTGGCCTCCAAAAATATGTCATCCCTGCAGCACTTTTTTTTTGGCTTTGTTCCCTGAATGAATAATCAGCTGCCTGTTGTATCACACACCTACCATTGGTATTGCCTTAAGCGGACTGTGCATATAAGATGTTTTCAAAGATAGCATCGATCAGCTTCTCAAAACTGAAATCAATTTAACTGTTTGGTTATCAGTCACAAGCTGCACAGAAATGAGCATCTGGTGAATTCTGTTGAGTTAGCCAAAAAGCTAATAGCCGTCTTTGTCAAGCTTGGCATTTAGCTCACACTACAACAAAAGTGCACCCATGTTTTATGATGTTGAGATTTCCGTCATATTTAGACCAATTCAAGTGCCTGAGTTACTGTAGCCGCAATTAAAAAGACGCAGAATGCTTTACGCTGTTTTGTTTTATATCCAATAAATTACCTGAAACATAAACATTCAAAGTGTCTGTCTTAAATCCTCATCACAGGAGCTTTAGATTAACTGGATATTTAATTGACTAAATTGTTGTCTGTTGACTCAGACGCCACCTCCATGTGACAACAAGAACGCTGAAAGGGCGCCCATTTTCCTGTAACCCCTCAGATTATCCTAATTATACACAATAACGGGCGCAGTCCTTTGAAGGTTAATCCTCTCTTACCTCTCCATGTAACCACAGGCACCAGGGAAAGAGGGAAAGATCCTCGGAAACCCCCTGATATCGTGTCAACATGTAGAAAATCTGCACTATGTACAAACTGTGAACTTTAAGGAATGCTGTGAAGTCCGTGTGTCCAACCTCGGGAGTTCCTCGGGTCCATTAGGCGCCTTTTTACACCTGAACTGTGCAGAAGCGCGTTCAACTCAACTCTGAGCATTCAGTGCACAACACAATAACAATAAGATTGAAAGCAATCTAAGTAAAGATTTGTGTACATTTTGTTTATCCGAGATCTATTCCGATTTGTCACCTGCCTGCTTGTTGTTGCTTGCTGAAGACTCTACAATTTTCAGCTCAGTGCTTGTGTGATTTTGACTGCAATTTTGTTGGGCCTTCCTTCTAAATGAGAAAGACAATAAGGTAATCTCCCCGGGTTTACCTGAAATACAACTGAAAAACACTCTCTCGAATCCCTCCGCTGCTTCACGTCTGCCGTGAAATACTTCTCAGTGACACCTTCGTAAATTTTTATGGAGCTCCTTAAAACTTAATTAACAGTTTAAGCATCTTTTTTATGGCGTGCCCACACACCTGCTGTGAGGTCAGACGACTTTATTGAGACCTCCTCCTCCACCTGACAGAAAGATCAAATGGCGAGCGAATGGGATCCCGAGAAGGAGATCGATGATTTATTGTGTTATCCTTGCACCTTTGCCTTGATGTCGTAAAATTTTATGATGCGTTTTCCACTGACTACTTTTTAAGCACATCTTTACCTGACAGCAGAGGCATAATTCACTCTCGGTAATAATTTAGTCAAGACAGCTTTTCTAAGGCTGGTATGAACCTGCTTCGTGTTACAGTAGAACTAAAGCGCACGGACCGGAGACGGTACAAGAGACGGCTTCTGTGTTGTGGGGCGTTTTTTAGAGGCAACTGAACAGCAGAACAGTGCCTGCCGTGAAGTAGTTCAGGCTGTTCTCATAAAGTATTCGTACAAATAACAATGAAAAGTAATTGTGTGTATTCAAAGTATTTATGTCGAGGGTATCCAACTTAATAAAAGTAGGGGGTGTAGTATAAGACCGCAAATCTTCACTTAAAGAGGCAGGTTGGGTGATGGATGGGTTCCAAACTACGGGACTTTCACCCAGGCAAGCAGGGTTTTTTATCAGTTGCCGTTCATGTCCAAGACTGTCGGAGCCAAACCACCTTTTTTTCTAATCCGAACCAAGTCATTTTGATGCCTAACACTTACTGTCCACCTTTGTAGGCTAACACCGCTAACATAAACGTATTTTTGGTGCCAAAACCTTAACAAAACCAAAAGAGAGTTGCCGTCTTGCCGTCAACTCGGTCTGTCAACGTCTCGTGACCTCCTTTCCCCTTTTCGTAAGATGTTATAGAAATTTTTGCGCAGAACTTTCCGTACGATATCATACAAACCTGTACGTGAGAATAAGTTGTGTAGTTGGGTCCCCTACCAATGCTAGAGGATATGAGTCATTTGCTAACAGCTAACTATTTGGGACCTGGCTATTTTCAAGAACTAAATCATTAATTCCTAAAGTTACATTACTGAAGTTTGAAATGTTTGAGTTTGCTACAAGGTAACATCTCCGCTCTCTCTGTCTTCATCTGTTGTACCGGAGGCATTTTAGAAGCAAGAAGGTGCCACTCATTGAAATTGGTTTGTGTCTTCCACTGTTAATTTGATGGAGGTTCATTGTTATATTGAGTTTGTATGTATTATAGGAACATTCTGTTTTCATACTCGCTGTTTTTTAATTGTCGCTTTTAGTCCCAAAAGCTATGGTAATAGTTTGTTCAACGAACTAAATGTTGGAAAATAAACCCCCCAGGCACTGTACTCGATATTCAGAACATTAATTTAGCAGCAAACAAATACGCTCTAAAGATAGATAGAGGAGAAATGGCGTCCTGAGCAGATATTAAAGTCACTCTCCCCGTGTGTGTGTGTGTGTGTGTGTGTGTGTGTGTGTGTGTGTGTGTGTGTGTGTGTGTGTGTGTGTGTGTGTGTGTGTGTGTGTGTGTGTGTGTGTGTGTGTGTGTGTGTGTGTGTGTGTGTGTGTGTGTGTGTGTGTGTGTGTGTGTTATAATTAGAGCTTCTCTGTTGTTTGTTGTGATAGACGCTCCGACCTCATGCGCTATTATGCGCCTGATAAAAATGATGTTGCATTCACAGAGTTGATTGAATGCTGATTACTGACAACGAGAGATTTGCGCCACATAGAAAATAAAGATTTCTACTTTAAATGAACGCTACCAGAGCAGAGAGGGGGTGGTATCACACACACAAGCAATTCCTTTTTTAAACCGCATTAAACCAATGTCGCCAAAATCAATCTTTGTAGTTGAAAACAAAGATGAATATTGAATTATTTGGCAATTTTTGTGGCCATTAGATTTTCAGATTTTCTACCTCCATGTTAAACTTTACACTAGCATATTTAACTAAGAATCCAAATGCACATTTGTACAATTTTAATATAGTTATTCAAACTAATTGTTGTATAAATGGAAGAAGGTACCTCATATTTTTACACAGCATTAAACAATTGAGGTTATGACCCTGCCTTAAAGAGATGAGGACACTAAAGGAATTCATATGCCTTACATGGAGAGTTTCATATTTATATTATGGTCTAAATGCTGCTTCAGGTATGTCAAATCACTTTATGAAGGAAACATGGTCACTTTATATATTTATAATTACTTTGAGCATGAACATGGTAATTTAAAAAGATCCTAAACTTCAGCTTTGATACAAAAATAAGAATATTAACCACAGAAACCACAGTAACCACAGTAATCTGCACTGATGTCGGAATAATACCCATTCATGGTCAGGACACACACACACACACACACACACACCTCTGGTGCAGACACACACATGCTTGCAGGATCCCGTTTTTTAAAAATGTAACACCACTAAGAGTTTGGCAGTGAGAGCGTTTTAATCAAGCGTATATGTTTTGGCTCCCACTGTAAACTCCTTTTTTATTTGGATCTGGACGGCTGTGAGGGTTCAAACGTGTCCTCTGAGTGATACGATTGGAGGACACTAAATCCTCGTTCTGTTAATTAAGGCTCAAAGAAATATTGTGGACGAGAGGAGATATCTTGGCAAAAAGCATCTGCGAGGGATCCTCATGGGAAATGATTGTTTTTAAGTTAATAAGTTGTTTTACTCTTAGCAGAGCGAACGGGGATTTTAGGGATTCAGATCAAAACAAACAAAATGTCCAAATGAAGTAAAGAGCAAGAGAAGAAGCTTTGAGAGGAAATCAATGTCACACACGGCATGAACAAAACAAAGTTCAGACGCAAGTTCCTCTGCAGGGTTGATGCGCGTGCACTGACTCGCACACACACACACACACACACACGCACACACACATTCAAACACAAAAAGGCCCCGTCAAAGATGTCGGACATTATGACGGAGTCCACAATCTCCTCAGGCTAATCAAGACGAATAGCTTCTACTGTAGCAAATTCAACAGGCTCCCTTTACTCTCATTTTCATCTCTTATCGGAGCAGAGTCGCGCCATTCAGACAAAATGTGAACGAGAAGGTTTGGATCATATTTAAAAGCTTGAATGCAGCCACGTGATGATGAATGTGGTTACAGTTGGCAGATAAGAGGAAGACTAACGACTCTGAGACACTGCCAGTTTTTTAGCACCACGACGGTCCACGTTAACCCCGTGGTTTTCTCAACCGCTCACGTTTCCCTGAATAATTCATCTGGTTCCAAAATATGTCAAACTGACTGACGTGAAATAGACATTATTGGCGTCAACACAACAGAGAAACGTGTAATGTGTAAGAATTTAACACATGTAAACAGTGATTTGTGTAAATCTGATTTGGAAAAACTGAATTTCCAGATTCACATTAAGTGTGAACACGTCATTATTATTAAATAAGATCAATATGATATAATATTATAATAATAATAATAAACTGTGTGAAGACGATAAATAGAAGGAAAATAAGTCATAAACCTAAACGCCTAATAATATATTTTCTTTAATCTTCACAATCAGATCTAACTCAGATTTTGAAATATAACTAATATATATATATTATATATTTTTAAAAGCTATGACTGCAGATGAAAAAGCAACAATCTTAGAAACAAAGATGTAAACCAAACAACTTTTTAAATATTTAGCATCTTATATTTTTTATTTAAAGTACCTTTTTTTTATAAAACTTCATTTTATTTATTTTTCATCAACAAACATACACTATGTACATTTTCATACAATACTTTTTTGGGTGTATATGGCATAAATTCACATTATGTTCAAATATTAAGCAAGAAACATTTACAGAGAGTAAATAACCACACAAAATACATATGTAGAAAAATGAATAGTGCTTTTTGAAATACATTCTGTTATTTGCATTTTCTGTGTAATATGGGAGAAGCACATCAAGCATAAAAAAATGTGTAATTACCATAATACTTTATTCCACACACATTTATGAATAACCATAATTAATATCCTCAAAATTAAATACATAACAGTAGTGAAAACATAATTATTATAGTTTTTTCCAATTCAATTTATGGACAGGCAGTGTGTGTATGTTTTATTAATAATATTCTGTATGTTAATGGTTTGTTGCTTTCAAAAATTTTAAAATCGACCAAAAAGAAAAATCCATGACGGATCCAACAATGTACATATTTAAGTTTTCATTATTCTTACATATTATAAACGTATTTGTGATTATGTCATTCATCTACAATACAAGCTGATACAGACATGTGGCCATTTTGGTATTTCATAGTAATTATTGATATAAAATATAAATAAATCTAATCATACATCTTAAAATATTATGAGAGTCAACCCCATCATTTAATTTGACACTAAATTAAACTATTCTTTGTGTGACGCGCCTCACACATTCACTCTGCAGCTCCAGCAGCTTCTTTGTCTTTGAAACCCGTGCAGTGACACACATTTTCTGCAGCACTGCGCCCCCTAGTGGCGACGCACCTCCACTGCACTTACAGGAAAACCCTCACACTACTCACCACGACATAAACTGTAAAACGTAGAATTTGCACAACCAGAACCAGTTGTTTCTTGACGTTCCCGTTGTTGGATGTGTAGAACACAAACACACCCCGTGACGCTTCGGTCGACGTCTCCAAACATCAACCGAACCAAAGAGCAATGCTGCAACACATCATTAAGCAACATTTTCCAGTCCAAGCTCTCCTTGAAACGGCCCAATTAGCGGTTGGAGTGCTGATCCCTCTGCCACTGGGCTCTGCAGCCGTTAAAGCCGCTTTCTTAATGAGCCGAGAGGTGAGGCCTTGTCTGTGCGAGATACACGAACACACAGGCAATCAAACCTATCGGCTCACCGCCATCCCTCCGCTCAGTCATATTTTGCTTTCACACACAGCCATGACACCCACAAATGAACGCTAGATTTGCTCAATTAAATTGATCTGTTGCTTCATAAAAACAGTGAATACGGTTCCACTCATATAAAAATCAGTGTATTAGGACTCCTAACTTTTACAGTCTAGTCACTGAGTAGCCTCCGTACGTTTACTTTACTAGAGTTTTTCCTTTTTAATGTTATTTCAGAGGGACATTTTCTATTACTTCTGTTACTTTTCAGATATTTTACATACAAAACATCAGTTTATAAAATATAACGCAGCATGTACAGATGTATAAACTACCTAAATGCATAAAAAGCAGTTAAACTGCAACATTAAATTAATAATATATAGTTATAAAGTACTACATAAATAATAAAAATACAAATACATCTTATTTATGCCATCTCATCTTATCATTGTCACCTATTCTTATTGTCTTTCTATTTTATTACTGCCTCTTTACTTCAGTATTGTCATCTTATCTTATTATTTTCTTTTTATATTATCAGCATCATTTTATCTCATTATATTTGTGTTATATTTATTGTTAAGGTGAGCAGTGTTGTCAAACACATTTAATTGTTGGCCCTGTGTGAACGTACATATGACCAATAAAACCGAAACTGAACTGATAATAAAGATCCAAATGAGTACAGTAGTAGTAAATAATAATAATAACTTTATTTCTATAGCACCTTTAAAAACAAACGTGCTTTGACAGACAAAGCAAAAGCACATACACACATATATGCACATCCACAGAGCAAAATAAATACCAGGTCACATTTAAAGAAACAGAAGAACGACAGATGAATAACTTCAAAATTAAAATGAAATTAAATGATTGGGTGAAAGGACAATAATAAACAACATCACATAAAAGCAAGTCTATAATAATGTGTTTTTTAATAATTATATAACACTGAATGGGGTCATTCTGCATAATAGTTCTTTTGATCCTCAAGTATAAATGTAAATAGAGGACTTGTAATGGAATATTTGTATAGTGCGGTCTGGTATCGCTATTGCTAACTAGCAGATATTGTTGTTTAATGCCTGTAAGATGCTGCTATTGAGGTTTATTTTCATTTTGAAACGTTTAAAGTCTCTTTGGTTGAGCTATAATGCCCTAAAAGGACCACAGTGGTGGCTGTGGGTGTTCCACGGAGCCCTGCACCACACTAACTTGTCAGGGCAGGACCGAGCTCTGAGGTGGGTAAATCTGCCTCCAGTGCCCCGGGGATGAGGGATTACCCCTGGGCTATTTAGCTGCCTCCAAACAGGTGAGGAGCCAGGTTAGACATGACAGACTTTGTTGGGGTGTCCAGGGCTTAGGGGATATTACCTTAAAAGCAACTTGGTGGGTGTTCCCGGTGCTCTCTCCCTGTCTTCTCTTGGTTGTTTGTTTGTCAGTCATTAGAGATCAGGCATTTCGTGTGGGTCGTCCTTAATCCGAGTGGTAGTGATTATGGGGGCGGTCAATAGAAGCTAATTGCGTGCCCTGTGGAGTTAATAACACAAACGTAATCAGTGTGCTTTAAATGATGCAGTCATCTTGTATTGTGTTGCAAGGCTTTCTTAGCTTATTTCTCATGAATGAATTAAAAAAACCAAGACTGTCTCTGAAACAGACGTCTGATAAAAGAGGTTTTCAGGAGGAATTTAATCATTTTGGACCAGAGCTGGTGATCAAAGTGCTCAACTGGCATTGTTACTGGGTCCATTTCTCAAACATAAACCCTATCTAGGCTGGGGACTTTGTGTGCCTTAATAAAGTCCTAATCACTGGGAAGCATTGTTTATTTTCTGTTACACTGGCCCCGGAGCCACACAAGTTTAAACCCTTTGGCACTGCGGCTTTCCCTCAAAGCCCCACATATCCACTAAATACCATCAGAGATCTGAGACTTTTCCTCCACCGTCCCTTTCATTAATGTTTGTGTAGCTGACCTGACTTGGACTCTCTGGCACCACTTTCGTTCACTAATGGTGAATCGGCTTTTGCCATGCAAACATTATATAGCATTTCCACAGAGACAGGAATAATTTAGGACCTATTGTCGAGATGCTGTGGCTCTGATGCATGCGTTTGATTTCATATTTGTAATTTAGGATCTGTAGCTTTTTTGCTTCTACTCAAACTCGTGTGGTTAAGAGCAGTGATTGATGTCGAAAAATACAAGAGGAATATGTGGAAAATGTCAACGTAAAGCTCGAGTTCTGTCAAAATACGGAGTACATGAGCACTTGATAATCGACAAAGTATAGTTTTACAGGTAGATTAACAAGCTAAATTCAAGTAAACACGGCAATCTGGACCTTTCTGTTGTACTAACTCTAAAAGTTCTGCGTATTTGCAGTGGAAAACAAATGTTTTAAAAAGATTTGATCGTATTAGCTTGGAGTCTTTATAATGTGGATGTGTGGATCTTGGTGATTGTGGATATCACAACACCATCTAGTGAATTGAAGAGGAAGAAGAATTACTTTATTGATCCCGCAACGGGGAAATTGAATTTTTTCACTCTTATTATTAATCATGTTACACACACACAGGCCCGAAATACACACATGCACAAACAGGACCTATACATGCAATTAAGGAGAGATGTTGGAGCGAGGGGGCTGCCAGTGACCGGCGCCCCGAGCATTTGGGGGTTTGGTGCCTTGCTCAGTCACCTATAGACTGAGCTACTGCCGCCCCTGTGTTGTTTTTACAGCCACAGGAGATGCTTCTCTGCCCTTAAGAGAGTCCACAAGGTTCAGATCATTTCAAAAGTCATATCAGGCAGAGTATGTCACTTTGTAAGGTCTCTGTACGCCGGACAGCTCAATAAGGAGCATAAACATCCCCTCCCAATTATCATTGACTGTCACTGATATTCATATCAAGGCCAGATTCTCCACGTTTACTCAGGGAACATCCCATTCAAGCAAATGTGTTTGCTCATACTCTCAAGACATGTGGGCTGAGGAATGAAATATCAAACAGGACAACTGTTTAATGTGGGATGCACGCACGCTCACACAGCCAGACGTGCACACACACACACACACACACGCACATACACAAAATTATGCATGGATTCAAATACACACACATGCTGCATATCTCAAACACAAGTGAATCTGTAAGCACACGCTCGCTGACACTCCACACCTCAGGCTCCTCAATGATAATTAGTCCTCTATCGTGCCTGCTGAATGATCAATGACAACACTGTAGGTTTTACATTAATAATTTGTGAAGGAGAGAGAGTGAAAGAGAGAGTGAGAGAAGTGGGAGATGTGTCCTGTTGTGTTCTGGGACAGAGGAAGGCTAGATTACCCATGTGCCAGGGGAATCTAATGCAATTATGACTGTTTGCTTACACCATGTGTCCCCTTCCGTCTGCACAGCGGCATCGGGACTGCACCCGCCGCCATCCTCCCATTCAGCTCTCTTGTTTGTTTTCAGTATTTACGCCTCCCCAATCCCTCCCCCTCCTCCTCATCACCACCACCACCACCACCACCACCACCACCACCCCTCCTCATTGCCCCTTCCTTCAATATCACTAATTAAAGTAAACCAATAAGGTTGGGGGAGGGACCAAATTGAACTCCAACTCAGAAGTCAAAAGAGACACTGAGGGTGTGTGTGTGTGTGTGTGTGTGTGTGTGTGTGTGTGTGTGTGCGTGTGTGTGTGTGTGTGTGTGTGTGTGTGTGTGTGTGTGTGTGTGTGTGTGTGGCAAAATATACATTATTTATAATGCAGGAGAGAAGGCCACATAGGGGGAGAGGAGGTTTGTTTAAGAGATTAGCGATGGCCTGCTTATTAGCTTTAGCTTTCATTCGCAGTCATTTGCCTATTGTTCAAGACTTGCATGCCATCCACAAAGAAGATTATTGATTAAAATCAATTTTGACTTTTTTTTCTCTTAGTTTTAATCTTATTACGGCCCCGTGTGAATGCATCTGTCAGTAGTTATTACAACAGTTGGTAGATAAGAAGGGGACTTGGACTTGTCCACTTAAGTCGCACATTCTGTGATTTTACACTCTTGTTAACAATCTTTATTTTATATTTTATTAGTATATTTTTGGTGCATTAAAAGTAAAGAAATATCTGACGAGCAGCATTTCATTTCCTCCTTTATTATCATGCAAACCTTATGCATCTGGTGCGTGCGGCCCTAGACTTTATATAGAGATGGAAGGACTGACAGCTCGCCCAAAGTGAAGCCAAAGCCTCGTGATCACCCTCTGGTGGCCGGCTGCAGTATAGGTCATAAATCCTGCCCCCTCCATGTTAGCAGATAGGACATGGGCCAAACTAAAAACTCAAAGTACATGTCGAATAACTTCTTCCCAAAGATAGTTTCTGTGATTTTAGGTAGTTTTTAATCACAATGATGTTTGTTCAAGTGTTCATTTTTCTTGTAGGTTTAGTTTTAATTAGTTATTCGTTGCTATAAAAACAGGGTTTAACATCACGATTAACAGTTGTGATCGTCTCGCGATTAGTCGCTTCGAGGACGTGACTCCGTGCTCAATCACTACTGAAGACTCTGTTTGCAACATTACAACATCCGGGATATTTTTGGTTCAGTTTTGTGCAGTGGGAGGAAGTGGAGCCTCGTCGTTTATCTTTATATACAGTTTAGGGTGCGGCCATAGATGAGAACTCAAGGACTTTATTGTCATTTTGCAAGCAATAATAAAATTGCAAAGCACTAGAAAAAGCACCTGCATCAGCTGTACTTTTTGTCATTATATAATAATGTCACAAGACCCAAACAAAAGAACCGTTAAATTCAACATCTGCAATATCAAAATAAAGGATTATGGATCGATTACATTCAACTTTAGGGGATAATAGAACGCTAATCACAACCACAAGAGATTTGAGACTTGACTTGGACTGACAAAAGTGACGTGTGAGCATAGATAGATAGATAGATAGATAGATAGATAGATAGATAGATAGATAGATAGACAGATAGATAGATGGATAGGTTGATCGATAGATAAATGAATATATTGATTGATGGATAGATGGATTGCTTGATTGATTGATTGATGGATAGATGGACGGATGGATGGACGGACGGACGGACGGGCGGACGGATAGATAGATAGATAGATAGATAGATAGATAGATAGATAGATAGATAGATAGATAGATAGATAGATAGATGTGAAATGTTGCCCTTTGCACTCTGTCCCTAGTTTGACTTCCTTGTTTTGACAACACCCTGGGACACAGGTGACATTCCATTTGTGCGTATTTAGCGCCGAGGATGATATTAAGCTAATCTTCCCGTGCTCCTGTTTGCTCTTCGGGATTTGGGAAGTAAAGGCAAACAGAGGCTCCAGCTAAGATGAGGGGCGACGCAGCTGAGGTGGTGGCGGCAGCAGCAGCAGCGAACTGTTGGCTTTCTCAGTGTGAGGTTGTGAGAATATTGTCCAAACTTCCTCGGTTAGGTTAGGATTACATATTTGATGTTAAATCCGCTCCAAAAGTGTAAAGCTGTGTGTTTTGCTGGCAGCGAAGTTGACCTTACAATGTGAACCTTCTCAAAAACTAACTTCCCAAAGGCATTAAGGATTTCTTCTGCCCTACAGGTGGCACAAAATCACCATGAAGTACCATTGTTAATGTCAACTACTTATTTTACTTAGTAATAGTGTGAATTCAAAAACTTTAAGGCAGTGGTCAACCTGCTAACATTATAAAGCGTCCTTGAACTCCACATTTACACGCAACATTATTACCAGGGTCCTCTAGATTCTTTGGCTATTAACACTTTACAAACAACATGACTGCACCTTTACCTGATTTCACAATTATATTACAATTTCTATCATTTAGTATATCAGAATCAGATATATTGGCTACATATGTGTACACATTTATAAGAACAGTTTACAAAAATAACAAAGCTGAACAAAGATTTCATTTTCAATTTATTTCATTTTTATTTTTATTTCATTCTTTAGAAAAGAAATGAACGGGAGCATAATGTTTGCCCTTTGTCAGCCTTTCAAAAATAAATAAATAAAAATAAAAATAAAATAATATAATAAAATAATGATTAATAAAAATCCACATTGCTGCGCTTACATATGTTAACTTTGCAGAACTAATACAAAATAAAAATTCACTTTTTCTGCTAAAAAGCATCATCATGTGTTTCTAATAACAGTTGTTTTACACGTTTCTTGAAACTAAAAAG
>NC_139831.1:7754541-7819541 GCF_963691815.1 Echiichthys vipera
TAAAGCAGGGGCCTCGCATCGGCAGTCTTTAGTGACTTAAGTGGGCCGTTCTTCCATAGCCTTTGGGGCTATACAGTATATCCATCCCTCTATCTCTCTGTCTAACTCACAGTCTCTCTTTTTCAGACGTGCTTCCCCCTCTAGCGCATTTCTCAGGGTTTTTGATACAGTGTTTTATTGACGGATTAATAACATTTTACATTTTGACCTGTCATAGTAGATAAATGTCACAAATTCAATGTCCCTGTGAACCAGTATGCACAATACCAGGACTCTGACCTTGGATGGGATTCAGCCAACGTTCATTTTATTATTCAAACCAGTACTTTTAGTGTGGCGTCTCAAAACTCACCCTCGACATGACTGAAATAACACAAAGACATATACAACCATAACAAAGTTGGGGATGCCAATTAGTGTGATTTATAGTTTCTGTATCTGCAAACAAATCAAATTACCAGTTGAATCAGAGCGACACTATTTACCTTTTATAATATGTGTACATGTAAATGTGTGTATTATGGTTTTTTTTAATAGGAAAACACAAATAGGGTGTTTCCCTCCTACCACGTTTATGTTCTTATACCATATTTAATATGCCATCTGTCACACAGGAATATCTCTTAGTAAATAAAAGGAAATCTCTCAGAGGCAGGGCGGCACCTCTTGACATTTTTTCCCAGACTTTTATTTGTGTGATGGTATTTACGTCATCTGGCATTTCTGCTGTTTGCCAATTATCTCTGTGAAGACTCAGGAAGTCATGACAGCAAGAGAGAACAACAAATGAACATAGATGTAAAATGCAAATATGACTTTTCCTCTGCTAATGTTAGCCGTCTCTATTTCTGTTTAACTCAATGCCACTTTATGCCAAAGTTTCCCATCCTCGACATATCTGCAGAGAAAGTCGCACAGATGTGTGAAACACGATAAGTAAGATGGACAGTTAAGACTTTCAAAACGGTTGACGAAGCTGTGGTTGTAATTCAGATTGCACGTCCTCCCTGTTGCACAAAGTTGTGACAATCCGAGAGGAGTTCAAACACAAAGAGGGGGGAAAAAGGTAGCAGACTTATGGTCGTCACTTTGGATAGTTTTCCCAGAAATGAGGCAGACACGTCCCCAAGAAAACCGCATAAATTTGTGAGCATGCCCGAGGATGTCCAGTCACATAACCACCTGTCAAGACGTGTCTCCCTCTGTCTTTTATCCCCCTCACACGGCTCCGTTCTCTGCATTATTCTCATTATTCTTTCTTCACTTTGAGATTCTTTGGGAGGATGAGGGGGCGGCGAGCAGAGGACACCAACAAACGATGAAAAGCACCCGTTTATTTTCCATTTTAAATAAAGATGGAAAAGCAGAGGGAACTGCCAAGGGTATTCATTTGATCTGAAAGGAACTTCAATAAAACAAATTCCTTCGACAGCTATTTCAGTTCTTCTCCGAGAGGCATTCCCCAAACAACCTTTTGTCTTCTGTCCTGACAGCCCACAACTGTTATTCTAGCCCGTCTCCCCATTAAATCAATATATAATATTACCAAGGACGAAATTTGGTAAGCCTGACCACATGAAGCAGATACTTCTCCGTGGCTGGTGACATACTCAGCCATTTGTTTCCTGTCTTTTACCCGATCTTCTATACCAGAGTATTTAACTCCAACTATCACTTTACGTCGATATCAGGACCAGGATCACTGAATTAGCTGCCAAATATGACACATGTACAGAGAATTTGTCTTAGTGTCACTGCAGATGCTGCATCTATGAATTACATTGGGTGTCATTTTTGCACCAGTGAGCCGAACACTCTGTGGTGTTTCGCCCTTTTGATCAAGTGTGTGATTAAAAACGACCTCAGAATGTAATCGAAATTAAATTAAATACAGAATAATTTGCAAATGGGTTTGGCAAATCAGTGGGTTTGTAAAGTTAGATGATATTCATGGACACAAGTGGACTTTTACATGATGTAAGACTGCCCTCTAGTGGACGATGTGCTCATTTGCTACAAAGCAAGGGGAAAAGAACTGTCAACATCCTCGAGGAGAGTGTGTCTGCAGACCTGAGACCTGCACATTCAGACCCCCTAATGCTGGATTTCATGTGCATACGGCTTATTGTAAACGTAAGATAAGTCAAACGTTTGCTATGCTGTCAGATACAATTTCAACAAAAACCTTAATTTAAAAGTTCAAAAGTAATCCAAGCTTCACAAACAATTAGATCTTTGTGTTTTATTTATTTATTTAGTCCAAAATCTTTTTTAAAAAGTTTAAAAGTGTTCCAAGCTTGACAAAAAATTAGAGCTTGTTTTTTGATTTATTGATTTATTCAGTCCAAAATCTTTTTAAAAGTTTAAAGGTAATCCAAGTTTGACAAACAATTAGATCTTTGTGTTTTATTCATTTATTTAGTCCAGAATCTTTTTAAAAGTGTAAAAGTAATCCAAGCTTCACAAAGAATTAGATCTTGGTGTTTTATTTGGACTTTGCTCTGTCAAACAAAAAACACGAGGGGTCTGACTGTGCAGGTCTCAGGGTCTGCAGCGACACACTGTTGACATCCTTTAAGAAAAAGAGCGTCAGGATGCTCACAAATACACTGCAGAGTTGTGTGCAACACATCAGTGAGACTGTGAGGGTAGAAATCATAAACTAATGCATGAGTCATTATCATTTAATGCATAAATTAACAAATAGTATGGCTTTATGTGAATAGTTCACAATTAATAGATCATCAGTTAAGGCTGAATTCCTCTTACATAAAAGTAAACTTCTACTTTTGCCTGATGGGAATCTGAAGAAAACTCATTTTAGTTTTATTTACACTTTCACTTGGTTATCAGTTAAGTGTTAACCGTAACATTGCTATTTAAAACAGGTTTGATGATTTAATGTTGTGTATGAGGGGAGTTATCTTTTTCTACAGACCTTCAGTCTCTTCCGCAAAACTTTCTTTGCTTGGTTTTGTTTTAATCTTATTTAAAAAAGCTATAAAAGATGAGATTATGGAACTTCTCAGGTCTTTTTAATTCACTAAATACACTTTTGTTATACTGACATCAAGTGGGGAGAAGAAACCACTACAGTCCTGCCCCCTACTGTTAGCAACACTGGGCAGCAACTTAGTTCAAATGAGCTCAACTGTTTTTACATGTTTGTGATGTAAACAAATCAAAGTCAGTGTTCACACTACAACAGTATTTGTTCTAAAGGGATTATTCAAATGAGGGGGAACTTTAACACACAATTCGGCTCCTAGAGGCCACTTTAGCACGCATTTTGGCTCCTAGGGGGCACTTTAACACACAATTTAGCTCCTAGAGGGCACTTTAGCACGCATTTTGGCTCCTACAGGGCACTTTAGCACGTATTTTGGCTCCTACAGGGCACTTTAGCACGCATTTTGGCTCCTACAGGGCACTTTAGCACGCGTTTCTCAACAATATTAAGATAAAGGTTTAATATAGAGACAACTTGAGGTGGTGACATTTAGTAACAGGCTCAAATTGGATCGAATTCAATTCAGACAAAACATATAACGAAACCTACCTCTACAGTCCATGCTCTGGACAAGTCTTAAAACCCCGTCTCCCTCGGCAGTGACAGCTAAAGGATGGTCCTCACCAGCTGATTGGCGTTCAGCACGAAAATTTGACGACGCAACGTGATTGGTTTTCAAAATATAGAGCTCGCTGATATTATAAATGACGTATATGCGTCTCTACCGGGAAAATGCCGGTACTGTTTGCTGCATCAAAATGCCGAAACCCGGGATCGAACCAGGGACCTTTAGATCTTCAGTCTAACGCTCTCCCAACTGAGCTATTTCGGCGGTGAGAACTTGAGGAGACACCTATTGCCTATATTCATGTAAATGTATAAGATGACGGGCGTTTTGTTCTTAGTTGTATATAAAACAGCCACATTTCGTCTTATCGTCGAAAAGCCTCAATTAACGGTTGTGTTAACTTTGTGTTTCTACGGCTCTGGATTTTTGTGACGCGGTGACGTAATTTTGACGCCCACCGTTGTTGAGCGCAGAGGCTGCTGGGAAGAAAGGTCAAGAATCGACGGCTGCAGAGGAAGACACGGATTTAGTTTGTGCTGCGGGAAAAGATGATCGCTTTGTGAAAAAACCAACCGGTGGTGATGTGAAAACAAATAATCTACTATTTCAAATGAGACGCGCACACCTCGATGCATACTCTGCAGCCTGCATCACAATTAACCACAGTCCTGTTTCCTTAGAATCAGTCGGGTTAGCTGCAGTTAGCTGCATTGTTATTGTTTTTGCTTCACTCGGTGGCCATTAAACCCCAGACCCCCAGGTCCCCCAGCCGGGTGCAGGGGTCCGGACCGCCTGAGTGATGTTGTTTTGTCCGTCCCGGGAAGATGGATGAGAAGTCCAGCAGCAGCAGCCTCCACCGGCGCCTGATCGTCCTGCTCATGGTGTTGCTCTTTGGCGTCATTATGATCCAGTATGTGTGCCCGAGCAGGTCTGAGTGCCAGATGCTGCACCGGCTGGGGTCCTGGTTCAAGGACGGCGGCGGCGCAACTGGTTCCCGGAGCGGTGGCGGTGACATCCAGGACGGGCTCCAGAAGGATCCGTACATCGCAGAGGACGGAGCTCTGGTGCGCTTCGTCCCTCGCTTTAATTTCACCAGAGCCGATTTAAACCGCGTTGTGGACTTCAACATCAAAGGGGACGATGTGATCGTTTTCCTGCACATCCAGAAAACCGGGGGCACGACGTTTGGTCGACACCTGGTGCGGAATATCCAGCTGGAGAGGCCCTGCGAGTGCCACGCAGGTCAGAAGAAGTGTACCTGTTACCGGCCGGGTAAAAAGGAAACCTGGCTCTTCTCCCGGTTCTCCACCGGCTGGAGCTGCGGGCTCCACGCCGACTGGACTGAGCTGACCAGCTGCGTCCCGTCACGCATGGACTCCCGAGAGGCTCCCGAGAGCCTGCCCAGGTTGGTGTGAAGGATGAGTGGGGTGGGAGGGTGTCACAGCAGATAAAGTGATCTACTGCAGGGGTGTGCAACATTTTTAAACCAAGGACCCCTTAGCTGGAAGAGAGATGAAGCGGGGACCCCCTACTGCAAATATTATATTAAACCGGGCCTAACAGGGCGGACTAAAGCCTGTACACACAGCTTTTCACAGTGCATACTATACTAAGATATTACCATGATCATTATTGACATATTCATATATTTATACATCATTTGTTAACGTTAAACATACATGATGAAGGCACATTGAGTCCTTCAGCTCAACTGCATCTGTGCATGTCTACCTTAGTGCCTTTAAGCCAATAAGCCTATCACCAAGGTTGTGGGAATGTATTTATTTATTTATTTATTCACACATTTGTCTTTCCTAGTAATATGTTGCCTTAATATTAATGTATATTTCCAGACATATTTTTAAGAGTATTACAACCTTTCAACATAACATATGCTGTATGTTACAACTGTGAATATAGTGTATATTTAACGGCACACTCTAACCTGACCTCTTTAAAGCTGAAACAGTTGTGATTTAGCTTTTCACCTTCACGCTGAGTGTGAATGTGCACTCGGAGGAAGTTGTTACACTGCAAGCAGGTGGTTAAAATCTGGTTCTAACATAATATTTGCTTTTTCACAAAGTGCATAAGTCTACACTTGAAAAGATAATCATTAAAAAAAGTTATTTTTTTGCTAAACGTTCCTTAAACCTAATGCACAAGCACCTTTCATGCAGGAGATTTAAAACAATTAATTCAGGTTGAATATGGAGAATGAGCAGAACACCGCCATCTAGTGTCTCGAGATCGTAGGCGCAACGATAAACAATAATTCAAACAGTTGGGTTGCCAGGTTGGGTCAGGAGACCAGAGTCTGTTTGAGCCTGTTTGAACCCGTCCTCTCCGGAAAATCACACCATAAAAACAAGTATTAGAGGAGTTTGGCTGACAGTTAGCGTTAGCCGTTACAGCTAAGTAAACATGAAAGTTAGCTTCCCGATCAAGTAGAAACGTAGCCATTTCAGCGTGCGTTTTCATGCTGTTGAACTCCTTTCTCTCAGTCCATGGAGTGAATGCTTGGCCTATACTGACTCTGGTTTTCGCCCGTCTCCGGTCACTCAGCTGCTGGGACAAATAAGCAGCTGCAGGATTGGCAAACTCCATTTCACCCAGTGGCAGCCTACAGTAGCTGCACTGAACAACAGACAACCCTGGCAACCCGCAACGCAACAACACTATTGGCTGGTAAAATGGAAACAGAACGTGACAGAAAGTCAGTGTCAAACCCGTTAAAACAATGTAAATATTAATTCAGACTAAATATGTTTTCTGGAAAGGCAATACTTTTATTCTGTACCCCTCAAAATGACCTTTTAATAACGATTCTACATATTCAACCTTTAACCCAATCTATTCTCCAAGCATTATGATGAGTACATCAAATAATGAAAAGATTAATTAAACAAAACAGTTGCAGCACCAGGCTGAGTTCAAACAGACGAATAAATCACAGTGACACCCAGAGGCTACTTGAACTGGCTCATTACCTTATGTCTTCTCTCTCTCTCCAGTAGGAACTATTATTATATAACCATCTTAAGAGACCCAGTGTCTCGCTACCTGAGCGAGTGGCGTCACGTGCAGCGCGGTGCTACGTGGAGAGCCTCCCTACACGTGTGCGACGGCCGTTCACCAACGCTGTCTGAGCTGCCGAGCTGTTACTCAGGAGACGACTGGTCAGGTTGCTCCCTGCAGGAGTTCATGAACTGCCCCTACAACCTGGCCAACAACCGGCAAACCCGCATGCTGGCCGATCTCAGCCTGGTGGGATGCTACAACGTCTCCACGATGACCGAGGACGAGCGCTGGGCACTGCTTCTGGAGAGCGCCAAACGTAACCTACGCGGCATGGCCTTCTTCGGGCTGACCGAATACCAGCGTAAGACCCAGTATCTGTTCGAGCGCACCTTCAACCTGGAGTTCATCGCGCCCTTCACTCAGCTCAACGGCACGCGCGCCTCCACCGTGGAGGTCCCGTCTGAGACGCAGTACAGGATCCTGCAGCTAAACCGATGGGACGAGGAGCTGTACGAGTACGCCCGTGACCTATTCCTGCAGCGTTTCCAGGTGGCGAGGCAGCAGGAGCGCAGGCAGGCCAGGGCGAGGCGGCAGCAGGAGAGGAGGCGGCTCCGCGGGAGGCTCACGACGAAGCAAGGGAGGCAGCTGAAGCCCACAGAAACACCCCGTGAGCCTGTGAGCCGCTCTGTAGTAACGGAGGAGCAGCTGAGGGGAAAGGCTGGCGGAGACAGTGTGGAGTCCGAAGTGCTTCTCCCAGACTGGTGGGATCTGGACGAGAACGGCACCGTGGAGGATTATACGGACAATGTGGAGCAGTGGTAGTGACGAGAACAAGCAGTGGGGTGTCTTAATACTAAGTGTGCCAAGTTCTGCCTTGTCTGTTATTAATGAGGGTTATCTTTTTTTGTATATGCCTCTTTGTTTTCTCCCACACCATGAACAAAAGACACACGTATTTATTGATGCTGATTGTATTTCTTTGCCACAACGGACATTTATCATTAATACATTTCCTCGACGGAAAGAAAGGCTGGCGTACCTCCCGGTGACATCTTTTACCTCCTGACTTTAAACACATCTTGTGATGTAGCCTAGGAGAAGGGGGTGATTTTTTAATTTTTTGTCTTTGTCAAAAAAGAACAAGCCCCGCTGGTGTCAGTCAAAAAAAAAAAGCAGTGTACTAAACCGAGGGATTATTAAGCGTGGCAGCCTACGGATATGACGTCAGCTACTTCATCGTTAATGAAAGGTGCGTTTGACGTGACAACCACAATAAATGCAACATTAAGTAAGCAGTCAATGTGCAGAGTTAAACACATTAACTTAGCATTAACTGTGAGGCTACTCATGAACATTGAGACCCAGGACTTCCCCACTGGCCTGGGAACGCCTCAGGATCCCCCAGTTAGAGCTGGTTGATGTGGCCCGGGAAAGGGAAGTTTGGGGTCCCCTGCTAAAGCTGCTGCCTCCACGACCCGACCCTGGATAAGAGGCTGAAGAAGAGATGAGATGAGATGACATTGACTTACCTGTGAGGTGGTTATTTACAACTTTATTTGCATATTTTCACAAATATCATAACATAAACATTTGTAAAAATGATTTTAAGACCATCCGATTTATTGATAATATGAAATATATCTACCGCTGATGTAATACAAGATTTTTTACGGAAACATAATAATATAGCTCACTTTTTTATCTCATTTCTTTGTATGTATTTATGCTTTGTTTATTGTTTACTGCCTTTTTATTTTATTGTGTATTTAAGTCCTCTCTCATATTTAAGTTTACTCATGTTATTTCATTATAATTTAAGATTATAATGTTCACTGAAAGGAGAAATTACTGCCTTATGTTTACATATTTTTTTAAATTTTGAGTACAATGCTGAAATGTTATACATATGTTTGTTTGTGTTTGTGAAAATATGCAAATCAAGTTGTAAAAAAAGAAAAAAGACACAGGTAAGTCAATGTATCAGTGTTTACGCGTAGCCTTACAGTTAATGCTATATTGTGTTTAACTCTGTACATTGACTGAATTCATAACGTTGCATTTATTGTGAAGTAGCTGACGTCATGTCCGTAGGCGCGGGTTGCCAATAATATAATATAATATAATATAATATATATAATAATCCGTTCCCTCAGTTTAGTCCATGGCTTTTTGTCCTTGTCTGACACCAGGGGGCCTCCGTACCAATGTAATACTTGTTCCTATAAATAATAAGCTACTGTTTGTGAATTACAATCTATGTTTGCCAAACTGTCGACTTGTCTGAAATGCGTACATTTTTAAATGTACCTGTGTTTTTAAGTGTCTTTTAAGTAACAAAAGGAGTTTCCATAGATACCTCATTGTGTAGCATTAACTGCTGATGTTGTAATATGACTGAATGTGTCCCAAGTCTCATTTTTTGATATAAAAAAATGATTTTACATTCACTGAACTATTCTATTCTTGTCCTACTTGATGATGTCCTTCTGTCTGATCATGTGCACGAAAGACAGGCATGTTTTTTCAGTATTGTGTTGCACCTGCAAACCTCTGGAAAACCAGAAGGGGGCGCGGGAATAGTTTTAATGAACTTCCTGGGTGGAGATACTGAAGTAGTACTTGACACCACAGCTTATTCTTGCATTGGACTGGTTATGATTTAAACCATATTTTCAGTGCGACCCACAGGGGGTTTAATAGAGGGACCGGCTGTGAAAGCTGCTTCTAGATGTTGAAGAATTATTCAGGAGTAAACTGACATTTTTCAAGACTTTATGGGGGTTAAAAGATTGTTAAAAGGAGGCGTTCCTTTTGGTTCAGTACAGCTGCATGGCAGAGATGTTTGGAAGTGACAACAGTGTTGGCTGCCATTTTACCAAAATATATAAACCAAGTTGTAGTCCTATCTCATCTCATCTCATCTCCAACCTCTTATCCGGGGTCGGGTCGCGGGGGCAGAAGCTTTAGCAGGGGACCCCAAACTTCCCTTTCCCGGGCCACATTAACCAGCTCTAACTGGGGGATCCTGAGGCGTTCCCAGGCCAGTGTGGAGATATAATCTCTCCACCTGGTCCTGGGTCTTCCCCGAGGCCTCCTCCCAGCTGGATGTGCCTGGAGCACCTCCCTAAGGAGGCGCCCAGGGTTCATCCTCACTAGATGATCCTGAAACACCTCAACTGGCTCCTTTCAACGCAAAGGAGCAGCGGCTCTACTCCGAGTTCCTCACGGATGCTGAACTTCTCCCCCTCTCTCTAAGGGAGACTCCAGCCCCCCTCCTGAGGAAACCCATTTCGGCCGCTTGTACCCGCGACCAAGTTGTAGAGTATATTTAAATTTGAACTGACGATGAAAAACTTGAATTCAAAAATTAACGGCAAAAAAATCTGAAAGCTCAAAAAGAACGTACGTATAAACCATACATTATTATTACAGTCACACTATTGTCCTTGGTAGGGAAGCACCCGTACTGCCCTTCTAACGTAATTTCCTGAAAAACCCCACCTTCATTTCCTGTTTGGGGTCAACTGTAGATTTCCACCATATATACATGTATATCTTTATATCCAGTCTGTATGACCTGCTACCTGGAACATGCTTTGTGGGAAATTGGACAGGACCTTAGAGTAGATACTGTCTTAAATATCTGATTTCAGCTAAATCACCTGGCATAGAGTATGCAATTAACTCATTTAATATGCGTTTGGTCTCAGGCCGGTTTTATTGTGAAAAAAAATTACTCAATGTACGAAGTAAAAAAGAATGACTAAAACATGCTGGAAATTTTATTGTGATTTATACACAATAAAATATCAGTTAAAAGAGTAAGATTTTGTGAATATATCACCGCCTTTGTTTAAAATGTTATTTGGAATTTGCGTTTATAGTGTAATTCAGGCGCAAAACTATCCCATGGTCTTTTTGGTCACTTACATACGTCGAATAAGCCAAAGAGACAGTTTTTTACGTGTATGAAAGGAGAAATACGGTAGAGTCGCTAACAGCCGGACGTGGCTAACACTGATCAGCTCGGGGCAGCATGGTGAAGACATTGAAACGTCTTTTTTAACCACTAATATGATCAAAATAACACCGAACCTCTGCCGCAGCATGAGAAGCACTGACACTGAAACGCACAGTTTGAGGCAAATGTTAACTTGTGCGTAAGCAAGATGTTTTTTTGTCTTTTTTTGGTAATTTATCAGCTGAGTCCTGTAAATCGAGACACTACAGAATCAGAATCAAAAACACTTTAATAATCCCCAGGGTGAAATTATTTTTGTTACAAAACTCCAGATATGCAAACAAGAAATATTATACAGAATATAATTATATTATATAATTATATTATACATAAACATATATTAGAAAAAAAACTTCTAATTTAAATATACAGAAATGAATATTTAGAAGTAAATACATTCAAGATCAAAGATTGTCTGTGGTTGAGTCTGAATAACAGACTTGGACTGCAGCTCTGATGACAAACTGCTGTTGAAACTTGTCAGTGTCATAAGAAAAACATCATGATGAAAATAATGTTTTCTGTAACGGGGACGGGACTAGATCAGCTTTTGCTTCATGTGAATTGTATTATTTAAACTAAGATAATGTGTGATTATGATTGATCTAACTGACATGTCTGAAATAAACAAACAAACAAATAAATAAATAAGCGTCCCTACACAGAAAACAAAGCACCAATGGGCTCCTTCCTTTTGGATTGAGTTTGGTAATCCACTTGAATGGACTTTACTATGAGAGGAGCTGGTACAGGAGCCAGTAGGTAAGTCTTTCAAAACACTTGTTTAATAAACTCTGGGTTCACCAACTACATTGTTGGTGCTTCAGTTAATGTGTCAGGACCCTTCTCATGCTGCTGCAGAGGTTTGATGTTATTTTGAGCAGTATTAGTGGTTAAAAAAGCCGTTTTAATATCTTCACCGTGCTGCTCCGAGCTAATCTGTGTTAGCCACGCCCGGCTGTTAGCGACTCTCCCGGGTTTCTCCATTAATAGTTCATACTTTAAATAAAACGGTCTCCATGGCTTATTTGATGTGCGTAAGTGCCGAAAAAGACCACTTTAACATCACGCTGACATTGAAGTTGCATTCAAATTTTGAAAAAAACGCCCTTGTTATGTGCCATTTTAAACATAACTGCTGCTATGCTAAGATTTCAATGCAGTTCAACAGCTAGTTAGACTTTAAATAATAATAATAATACTAAGTTAATTTGATATAGTACATTTTACAGACAAAGTCACAAAGTGCTTTACAAAAAATAAAATAAATACAAAAATGAGACAGAGGGGGAAATGAGCAAGCAAGAAATAAATACTAATGTACATAAAATTAGACTTAAAAACACCAAATTACAAAAATGAGACAAAATTACATATTTAAAACTACACACTGTTGAGTTTATGTGTTTTTTTGGGGGGGGGGGCTAACGTTTAAATCTGACCTGGTTGTCAGGGCAACACCTCTGTTAGTCTGTAACCGCCTTTTGTTGGTGTGATCTTAAGCAGACATACCTGTCGCGTCGGTTATAACGCCGCCTTACCTGAGGCGTGCTTATGGCGGCCGTGATAACCTACCGTGACTTTGATTTCCCCCCTAATCATGTTATCTAATAAAGCAAAAAGCAAACACACGCTCCCAACTCCTCCCTCACCATTTTGCCCTGCCTCTGATTTTTTCCTTTTTTTTCAAATGTGCTTTTCTGCTCTCGGGAGCTCCGTCACTGTTGCAGCCCGAGCACATTTGAGTTGCAGCAAACATTTCAGCAGCTGCCACCCAGCCAGACCCCGCTTCTTTCTTTCTTTCTTTCTCTCTTTCTTTCTCTCACTCCGCGGAATTAACACGTTTTTTTATTCTTATTATCACTACTTGCTTTTAATCCCGCCGATAACGCGCTTTTACTTCTTATTCCCCTTTCACTTCCAGACAACACTGACTGTATCAGACTGAGAGACTCCGTCTGTGCGGGAGAATAACCATCAAACCAACGACATTCATTCAGGAGAAGACCTCGGACTATAATAAACAGGTAAGAGGCGGAGCGCTCTGGCGCAGTTTGCAGCGATATTACTATTTAATCCGTGTTGCGGTTAAAAAAAATGCCTCTTCATGCACTCTGCGTGGTGCGTGGACGCTCAAAGCTGCCTTTGTTATTGTTAATGACACGCGTAACTGCGGCGTTACAACAGCAATAACATGTATATTTGACGTGCATTTGGACGGGTCTGCAGAGAGCTGACTGCTGCGCTTTGTGTGGCTACAAATTATGCTTGTTTTTATTTCAGTGCGTGTGTGTGTGTGTGTGCGTGCATGCGTGTGTGTGTGTGCGTGTGTGTGTGTGTGCGTGTGTGTGTGAGCGAGAGAGAGAGCTCTGCACACAAGGTTAAATGCAATATGCATGCCTTCTATTTGATGTCTCTCTAGTGTTTAAAGCTTCAAGTGCAAGTTGTTTTTTGTTGTCATGCCAGAGAGCAAAGGGTAAAAAATATAATGTGCATTTACTGAAATGACTTTCTGAGTCTCTCTGTTTGCTGTAATAGTATATTTAATTCCATTACAGTTGGCAGAAGTGAAGAGCACCTGCAGTTTCCTTTCTGGTTGTCTATCTGTACAGGGTTTTGCAGCCACCGCACCGCACTGCATGCAGGGAGGTTGAGTCTTGTCCTTGTTTACCCTTAAGGGGTCAGACAGTCCAGCCACCATAGCATACTGTGTTGCCACTACTCACCTACAGTACATACATATATTGCACGTACCTCACATAGGCGCATTGCAATCATCTTGGCTCATTTAACAAAACAGCCAGTCGAGACAAGTTCACGCTCCCTTCAGGCTGTGGACTCTGCACCTGTCTAGCTAGTTCTTCTTTACTTAATATAAACACTGATAAACTGGCACACATGAGCATGCAGTCACATTTCCCACAGAACCTGTTCTCATTTCCCCTCCGACACAGACGCACAGTAACTACCTCCAACCTTTATGGCGCAAATAAAACAATAACAAATCAAAAAAGTGTTAGGATTACGACACGTTATTGGTTCAGCTATGATATCTAAATATTCCACGCAGTTAACTTTTATGATCTCAACCCAAGGGATGTGAAACTCCCAGCCCACAAAACGAAAGCTCCAGGGCCTACGCATTATTCAGCCTCTTTAAAAGCGAATTAAAAGTGCAACGGGGAAGTTAAACTGCAAGTATTTCATGTTTTGTGCAGGCTGCGTCGTCCTGCAGGCTTGTTGTGTGTTTGCTTGAATGCGGACTGTGGTGCTTTAATGAGCTGAAAGGATTACTGATACTTAACCTAATTACTTTGCTCCCTCCTTCCAGGCTGCTAGCTTTCACTCTCATTATGATTTATGGATCTTCCACCTTGGGCCTTTTTAATCAATCACCTTGTCATCGTGTTCTGTGCTCGTCCTTGTCGCCGTATGAACTGTAACGATCATAGTCGGCGTGGTGCTGTGAATTCACCGAGCTTTTGGGAATGGGGAAATTCCACATTTTAGAAAAAACAAAAAACTCTCACAGGAAATTCACAGATTCTTGTGTGAAACCAAGTGACTCACAGAAAAACGAGCCAGTGTTTTGTTTTGTTTTTGATGTATGAACGCTAAAACCACTCGGTGTGTTTCCCCAGTTAATGAAACAATGAACCCTGTAGTTTTATTATCTTTTTGTTCTTTAATCACCCCAAATCTAGCTTTTTTTCTAGTTTTAAACCCTGCTGTATAAGCCACACATTCATGCATTCTCATAGTAACATGGAGAGAGTGGGACCTATACTGCAGCCAGCCACCAGGGGTCGATCCCATTGCTTTGGCTTCACTTGCGGTCTATCCTGTCTTTAAGATGCATGTAACGCCCTGTGAGTCTTTTGCTTTCCTATCAATGAAAAGGTGTCTCATTGAAGGCAGAAGTGATCGTAAAAGATTAACAGCTTTGGCCGTTGTTGTTTGTTTTTGCAAGACGGACCCGGAAGTAGTATTTCGAGAGGTTGTTACATGACACACCCAGTTCAGACCAAAGATTCGTGACGAGATGAAACAGTTTCAGAACGTTGCAGGTGAAAGTTGCAGCAGCGTGAACCGACCTGTCTCGTCTGGATTCAAACTGGCGGATGTTATCGCCTGCGATTCAGCTCAGTCAAAACGTCAGCAGCTGGTTTTAGAACACGTCATCTTTTTCAACAGTCAATTAAATCTTAGCAAAGTCCACTGGTCGAGTTGCTTACAAACTGTCAGCTGGTTTAAAAAGGTTGTTTTGGACAGAGGGTCAACTAGCGTGTTTGAGAGAGAGAGCGAGCTATACCAATCCAGAACAAAGCAGTGAATCAGGAAACAAAATGTTATTTTTGCCGTTTTATCACAACTAGAAATGCACCTGTAGCGAGTATCTCACTTTCTCTGTCCTCATTTATAATTTATAATGCTACAAATTATATCCAGCCCCGGAAAAAAGCCTGGAAACACGGAGTTCAGACCGGAAGTACAGAGAGGCGTTGCTATGGAGATGATACACCGTCTCGCCTCGTCTCACTGGTGTGAACTTGCAGGCTTCAGAACGTTGCAGACCTGAACGTTGCAAAAAGTGGCAACTTTCAACTTGTCTCGTTGCACATCTTTGGTCTGAACTGGGCTTTAAAGACCAGATGGTTGGATCATGTAACTCATGTTCGAGAATTGTATCTGTAGACCTTTTCTTAATGGAATTCAATTGCTAGGCAACAGCCTTGGTCCTTGTTAACTTCCTGTCAGTTAATGTTGTTCACATTACATTACAACAGGAAATAAACTGGGACACATCAGAATGTCTGTGTTTACAACTGTGAAATGGTGTATTCGACTCAAAACCCGTCTCACACGTATCCTCCCAAACTCAGGGCTAACCCTGCTCCGGAGCAGGACCAGAAAGCTCTCGCCTAAAGTCAGGGTTAGCCCACTTGGATTGTGCCATTGTGAACACTTTCTTAGCTGCAGGTTAACAGCTTCTTTAGCCTGGGGTTAATTGCAGCCTGAAAAGCCTGAACACTTTACGTTCACACATATCACACAAGTGCAGTGTCAGTTCAAAACAAGCCTGTTCACAACAAGCTAATTGCTTTGACTCCGGTATTGCTGCTTGCAGGTTTCTCGAGAACCCCTCATCCAAACAACTTCACTCTCAACACTGAGGCTTCTTGGGTCCTGAGCATTAAACCTGCTATGACATAGTTGCATCCCCAAGCACTACTGGAATATACGTATGGCGTCTTTGCTATCAGCTAGCTATTTGGGACCAGGCTATTTCCAGGAACAAATGCACTCATTCTAGCTGTTGCTTGATATGTTTTAGTTTGCTTCTATGTAACATCTCTCTTTCTTAACCTGTTCTTTCATGCACTGTAACAAGTGACAAAGAACGAGCTGTACCCAGCATTCGGTGGTGTAACAGTTAATAGGGTTCCCCTCTCAATACACTATGCTGTGTGTACATACTAGTAAATATATCCCGTATATGCACAATAATGCACTCTCCATATTTCACCTCTCTGGGCCCTCAGCAATACATCTACCAAGTGTGAAGTCCATCAGTAGAACGGTCCATCGACCGTATGAACAGCCATTGGATGTACGGACAACTGTTCGGTTATTGAGAAAAGGACAGACGGACCTTTCACTTTAGTTAGATGTACTCAATGCCCTTAATCTAAAGAAAGAAATTAAAGTGGCAACTTAAATATTCTCCTGACTGATGGACGAGAAATAAAATGGGTTTTGTATTTGTTCATTTGTAAACTTGTCACCTTACCGTTCACTAAATGCATGCCCGACACTTTAAAGTTCTATTGATATAAGGCTATATGTTAGTGTTGGGAGGTAAGGTGCAGGGCTGTCTGTCGAGGTGCCTCTACACCCGCCATAATGCAGACGTCAGAGCTCCGGTGAAGGTTACACTGCTGGGGCCGGTAGCCCTTTGGTGCACTGTGTTTGATGATGGACGCAGTGCGCCGCACTCAACAGCAACCACCCCCTCTGTCCTCCTTATACTTCCCCCGATTCTGTTCCACCTACATGTTGACCCCCACCTGCTGGGGCCCATCTTCTCACTGCAGACACCTGGAGGAGCGGCAGCAGCATAATGACTCTTATAACTGGGGCGTTCTATATTTATTCACAGTGCCGCATACCTGCAAGTGACTGTTTAAGCTGCATTGTAAAGGTCAGACAGGTTCAGTGGGCCAAGATTATTTCCATAAGATTTTGCAGTTTAGTCGAGCTGAAACTTGTCACAACGACTCTGAAGTGTTATGGCCATTGTGTCACTATTTCTTGACATGATTAATCAGGAAAGAAGCTGAAATTACACATTTCTGTACATTTACATATATTTAGCTCAAACTTTTTATGCTTTCCTTCATTTATTCAGATAGAGTTTTAACCCATTTGTCAATGTTGTAGAGACAACTTTGATGTGTGGGCTGGACCTGCACGTTAACGCAGCCTCAAGCATGTAGCATCAAACCCCTCTTTATCAGAGCTCTTGATCAATGTTTAGCTATAAGAGTACTTCTCCCTCATCATTTCGCTTCATCTGCCTCTTAATTATTCGCTCCTTGACTGTTTGTTAAGCTCTTGTATCTTTTGGCGTCCTCATGTTTTATCTCTGCTGTGGTAGGTACAGTAGTGTTGTGCAATGTTGCAGCTTGGCAGGGTTTCATTTCAAACTGAAGGATATGTTTTTCTACAGAGCACTATCTCTTGAAAAAAAGAACGTAAAACATTGACTAAATGCAAGTAGGCATGCTTTATATGTGTTGTCAGGCAAAGATGTGCCTTTGTCAGGTTTCTAATTCAATCAGTTAAAGGCATAATATGAAGTATTATCCTAAAAAAAACAATGTATAAACTAATCCCTTAGTAATCCCTCTGAATCTTTGTCACGCCCCTCCCCCTCAGCACCTCAAACTGCCACTCAGAGCAAAAGGCAATGTGTCTGTTTCACCAACACACACGAAGAGAAAGTTGAGCGATATGTTAAATATTTCCCAACCCGCCACCATCAGCCCATCATCCCAGCAATCAAGGATATATTCGCCCAACTGATTAATCTGTCTATCACAAACCCTTACCCCATAAAACATCAGTGCAAGACACTAACAGTCCAAGAGGAAAAGTCTGTCCTGCAGATCTTCAGTAAGAGAACAGGGATGTCTTAGTTTTGATCACGCTGAGTCTTTTTCCTGAGGGGAAATCATCCTCAGCTGAACTTTGTGTTTGCATGCAAACACTCTAAACTAAGATGCTGAGCACGGTAATCATCATACCTGCCCATCATCAGCAGCATGTGAGCATGTAAATATTACATAAGTGCAGCCTCATAGAGCTGCTATCGTGGCTGCAGACTGTAAGTTTTGTTCCTGTGATGGTCAAGGTTACTCCCTTATGAGAAACTAACTAAACATACTCTGTTTTGAATGTCAGATCTATTAGCTTATTAATCTCTAAACTAAACTCACAGGTCATTCTGTCTGTTTAAAGGATTTCTCTATTTTGAACTCCATTGTCTTCTAGTCCCCGTAAAGGCCCTGAGGCCAAAGGTAAAGCTTACAACAATGGCAGCATCAGCGAGTGAAAGGTCATTATGTGTATATTTAAAGGTACAGGGTGCCGTAGAAACTAAAATGGCACTGGAGGAGAGCCAGCATTGCCGCGTAGCTTTCCAAGAATGGTCGTAATGACAACTGTGCGCCATTTGGTGTCTGGTGTGGCGTGAGCGAGGCGAGGAAGTGAGTGTTGCTGAGGAGCATCTTGATGATGATGCGGGATGTGTACTGCTATCGCTGCGTCGCCAGGGCGTGCACAAGCAAGGGCGCTTGACACTGATGTGGACCTGAATACAGGACAGGCAGAGCTGCAGGAGGAGTGCTTGTTTTGTCCCCCTGAGAAAAGTTTCTATTGATCTGAAGGAAGGCTGGGAGGAGGAGGAGCAGGAGGAGGAGGCACAGACAAGCACAATGGTTAAGCAAGCAAAGCAGTTGCTGTACCTGCTCGTCGCTCATTCCTGCCTCTGTTTTTTTGGGCTGGGATGTGTCTTTGTTCTTGTGTTTGAAGGTGGGTGTATCAATTCAGCTCCCACCTCCCCCCGTATCCCTCCTTCTCCCACTCCACTGCGGTGTTCTCCTTCTGGGCTGTCTATCTGCACACGCACACACACACACACACACACACACACAATCGTTCCCTCACACTCCCCCCTGTCGGTTCCTCCGTCTGTGTCTGCCGCCATCAAACGTAGGGACTGATAATATCTGCTCCAGTCCCCCTCTCCTCCTCCTGTTTTTGTACTCCTTCTCTCCTGCATGTCCCCTATTGTTTTTACACTTTGTGCATAAATGTACTACTACGTTTCACACAGGACAGCCTCCATTTTCTCTTCTATTTTTACCAACTCTAAAATGCAGTTTGGACTCTGCCTGCTGTTGTGAAGCTGAATTGTAGTTTCTTTATTGAGCCACCTCACTGATTATTATCTGTATTCAGTGAGTGTCCGGACACGTCACTCTGCTCCCTGCACAGGCTGTATGCGTCCCCCCCCTCCTTGCATCACACTGCAGTAATGGTCCACTGTTTTACTCCTCCACGTCTGTGAGAAGCTGTTTGGACTCAGAGTTGTTGTACAGTTTGAATATTAGCATGTGGCTCAGCCATGACTGTGAAAAAATCCTGGGAGGAACAAGGACGGGCTCTGTGGAGGGAGGAGCATGATGTGGAAACTGCCCTGGCATTGGTTGGCGACTTGCTCTGCGTGCCTGCAAAAGTCCGTCCGATTGGCTGGAGCCTCGCATTGAGCACAGCAGCTGCAGTTGTGAAGAACTTACCCCCCCCCCCCTTCTCTCTCTCTCTCTCTCTCTCTCTCTTTCTATCTATCTCTCTCTCTCTCTCCCTCTCTTTCTCCCTCTTTTGCTACTTCTTCCCTTCACATTAATAACTGTCTGGGAATCATCAGTGTCGACCACACACGTGCCAGCAGCCGGTGCGACTTCAAGGACACTGCTTTTCACAGTATATTGCAGCTTGATTCATGTCAAGTTAGTCAATTACTTTCTGCTCTGAGAAGCTCGGAGGAGTTAAAGTGACGTCTCTGTCCTGCCTGCAATCTCCCTCCATCCCCTCTCTCTCCCTCTCTCTCTCTCTCTCTCTCTTGTATCACTTAATCAAGACATAGCTTGCCCTTTCCTGTTCATTGCTGCCCCCCCCTCCCTCCCCGTATGCTCGGTTCCCCTATTTGTTTGTCCTCGCTTTATTCTCTTAGGCTCTTTCCCTTTCCACCCTCCTGCCTCGTGGTCCTCGTCACCCTCCGTTTACACAAGCTCCACACGAGGTTGTCGTAGCTTCACAATAACGGCATCTTTCTCTTCAACAGGCTGCTTATTTTTCTTCCTCCTCTTTTTTTCCGATCAGCGCTTTGAATAAATGTTCTGTTTTTTTCACAGTCCACGGTGAGGCAACAAGCAAGGACATGCAGGAGAGAGGTCAGTGAAGAGGATGACATCAGAAGAACAGACGACGGCGAAGGAGGGATGAGAAAGAGACTGAAATAAGAGGAGGAAGAGGAACTCCAAAGTGCCTACTGCGAGGGGTCGTCTGCTGCTGTTTAGCTGCTGGATGAGAGCAGGACGGGGCTCAGTGTGCGTTTGGCCTTGAATGGAGGCTATATTTTATCCTGACAGCCACGGAGTCATCCATCCCATGTTGCTGAGCTGCAGTCTCCACATTCCCTGAACCGAGCCTCCACCTCGTCTCATCACCGCAAGGACACCATCACTTTAAAGGTTGTGCTTTTGTTGTTGTTCCACAGAAATCTTCCTTTCTCAGGCCGTTCAAACACAGCGACTGCCCCGGGCCCTGGATCATGTTGACGTGAACACAACGGCGACTTACAGCGGGCGTCAGTCGATTCAGGTGAAGGCACAGACGCTCAGTGTCACATGAGTGATGTACTCAGAGTAGCTTCTTTTTTTTTCTTTCTCCGAGACAGAGCTGGCCTCTTCTCACAGTCTGACCCCTCTATCTCCAACTTCAGCTGACACTTTTCCCAGGAAGAACTAATAAACATCCCCTAAAATACACCAACCAAAAGGACTCGCTCCCTTTTTTTTTTTTGCGCTGAGGAAAAACAAGATCATTTTGCTTCTGTTTTTTTTTCTAGGGGGGGACTTTTTTTCCTTGCATCACTATTAGTCACCCCTGCTCTCATCAGACAGTTTTCCGTCCATCTGCCCTCACTGCTGCTCAGTGATTGTGAGCGACTCAGATGGCTGTCAGCATGACCATGGGACGGGACACCAAATGGCTGACCCTGGAAGTGTGTCGCGAGTTTCAGAGAGGCACCTGCTCGCGGTCTGATGCCGAGTGCAAGTTTGCTCATCCCTCCCGGAGCTGCCATGTGGAGAATGGCCGAGTCATCGCCTGCTTTGACTCGCTCAAGGTAACAATGTAGCACACAGTACACATCTTGTTTGTTTAGACGCGTGCATTGTGACCTGTGTCAAGTTAGCTGATGCCTGTTGTGTGTACTGACACACACAGACACACACAGATACACACAAACCAAGGTTTTTCTGTTGTGTTTTATAGCAGAGGTGGTCTTTGCTGTACATATTTAACATATTTAATGACTGTCGTTTAGGGTGTCATTATCTAACTGAATTGCTCAAGAGAAATGCGATGCGTCAGGATGCGGGTGGCTCACCGCCTCACCTAAACGGTTTCCTGGAAACATCGCAAACTGTGTCAGTTGGTCAGTTGAGCCACCCTTTTTACTCCTGGATATTTTGTTCAGAATTGCTCTAATTTCACCTGAATATCTTTATTGTAATAAATATATATTATATTACGCTTTTTTTCCCTTTATTAACGATATAATTAAGTCTCTTGCAGAATGACCTTTTAAAAAACTCGAGAGTACCAGCTAAGAAATACATTTTTCGCCTGTCATCATGGAGTCTAAAGTGAGGATTTCCAACTAAGGGTGGGTGATATGGATGCTGACAAATCTACATGTGACTGGTTTTGGCTTATACAGTGACACCTGACAAAGCAAGGTCTTCATCTTCAAAGGTTATTTTTTTAACCATTATTAGAAAGCATACTGTTGAGACACATACAGAAAAGGGGGGCGAGAGAAAGAGAGAGGCCGCCATAGAGCAGTCTTGCTCATTGATTTGCATCTGCCTTCAATGATGTAATTCAACAAGCTATTTTAAAGGGATAGTCACCTCAGTATAAAGAGGACTGAATAGGCTGTGATGCTAGGTGTAAGGATTAACACCCGACAAGTTAAACATCCTGTGATTGTAATGGGTGTAATAACCTCTGCAGAATAGCTAACGTTGCTTCAGTAGCCCCCACTTTCCTCCTAGCGTTAGTCTATCTAGACGGAGTGCCAAAAACTGCACTTACTCAGACGGCCATTTGAGGCACGCTCCAAAAGCAGGTGAATTCCCACAGACCCCCATGTTAAAATGGCCGCCTTTACAGCAGAAATATAAATGTTTACAGCCTGGTACCACAAAAATGGTTTTGGTCTTTTCGTAAATAACTCACCCGTTATATCACATCCTCAGGAAAGGCGCTCTCGTCGTATGCCATTATGGACTTGGAGACCAAGCGCGGTACTGCAGCACTCGCCTGTTTGTGTGGCGGTCCTGTGCCCAGAAGCACATTCACCCATTCACTTCCATACATGCGGGGAAGAGGAGATTTAAATGCTCATACTTATCTTCAGACCCTCAACTAAAAAATCATAGGTGGGCATAATTTGAGACCTTACCAAAATGAAGTTATGGGCGGGTGAAGGAGTGTGCGTGGCTAAAAAGAGTTAAACACATCCAGCAGCTCAGGTCCCGTCTCCGTAGAGCCCAGTGCAAGGCTCCGGCGGAGACACAACTCTTCTGCTCAAACTTTTTGTGCATTGTGTTCGATGTTTTTTTGTCATTTTCCGTGTTGTTTCATGCTTGATGCTCGGCAACACAAAGATTTTCTGCATCCCACATAAGTCCTCCAGCATCCACGAGAACCAAATGGCGGCATCCTGAAGGGAGCCTGCCACTGAGCAGCTTTCCATAAGAATGAGTGGGCGCCATTTTTCTCGTCCGCTGTCCATCCTTTTTTCTGTCCCTGCGTCATATATACATTATACTAATGCCTAAAGTTATGCATTATTAAGGGCGTGCAGCTTTGAGTGTAACACAGGTCCCGTCACAGAAGACTGTAGGCTTCATTCGGCTTGCCTCAGCTCCATCCATGCAGGAGTTAAGTGACGTCAGGCACCAACAAGACAGCGAAGGCCGGAGCCACCAGGAGCCACCCTCTTTGAGCTTAATTTTGTCTCTTTCGGAAACCTATGAATGTGTTATATATATATTGTACATGTGTTTTTATGTAAATAGACCTAGCTCCAGGCTCTTTAGCTAAGCCTCGTCGTTGCTATCTTTACCTGCGCTGCGTCATAGATGTCCGGTAAACATGTCCGGTGACTAAAAGTTGATCAACACCTTTCAGCCAATCAGAATTGAAGATTCTTAGTGGCCACAGTATAAATCGTCATATTGTCCAACCCTAATTTTAACCTTTCAAATCCCTCCTTCCTTAATAATAATCTCATTCAGGTGTGTATAGCAATGTCACAGGAATGTCTTCTAGTTTTTAAGGTATTTATTGTTAAAATCCTTCTCATGTGTGATGATAATTTCTCGTAAAGCCACTTTGCCGACAGTCCCTCTGTCCGTCAGTGATGTGGGCTTGTCGATGGCGCTGATTCAACATCACTTCAGCGGCTCTCCTGACTCTCGTCTCCACCACAGAACACAACACGAGCTCCACTCATACACAGCGGAAAAACAGTCTGACAAGTGATTTACTGTATTTTAGAAGAGTTCAATGGGCAATTGCGCTAAAATTGAGAGTAAGCTGTTGCTGCGTCAGTGTGTGTGTGTTTTGCTCGAGCAGCTTTCATGCAGAGAAGAAGCGAGACCCAGACAAGGGGCTGTCTGTCTGAGTGCAGCTGCTGTCTCCTTGTTTATTGAGTTAGAATTTATCATTCAGCCATTTTTCTGTGTTATGTCTTCCAGAGCAGGAGGGAGAGAGAGAGAGAGAGGGAGAGAAACAGAGAGGGGGCCTAGCAACAGCACAGGAGTGCGTACCCATTGGATAGTTTGATCTTCCTGAGTGGCACGGCTGTTTTTAGCACAGAGCAACAGCCTGGCTCTGTACTGGTTGCATTGATGGGAGAAAGAGGCGACCTGCTTCATAGCAAAGGCGGTGAACAAGCTTTAAAGGCCACTTTCGATGTTTGAAGCCCTGGGGTCACTCTGGTTAGAGAAAGAACTGAAGTTAGTGACAGTTGAAGGTCTTTCTGTATCTGCAGCTTTAGTGCCAGCACAGTATGTAAACAACCACCTCTTTACAGCAGTGCTTTAGCCCTCATCGTCGTTCAGGATTATTCTCAGCTGACAGCCGTTGTTTTTGGTCGACTGACTGGAAAAAACAAAGAAGCACGTCGCTCAAGCCGCTCTACAGCATCATTCCTTCCTCCTGCTCTCCGCCCACCCCTCCTTCCTTTGTTAATTTTATGGATTTATCTGCTAATGGCCTCCCTCCGCACCGTCCCTCCCATATCTGGCATCTCCGGCCCAGTCCGAGCCGACCCCCGTCCTTCCCTCTTGCTCCTCCATTAGCTCTGTCTGGTCGGTCTGAACCTGCTGCAGGGAGAGAGAGGGGGGGGAGAGGGGGTGGGGGGGCTGGTTCTTTTTACCTTGTTAACTGGAGTGCTGCTGTCGTCTCAGATGATTAGTGTGGACATCACATCTGCCCAACGCACCACAGGTTTAACAGCAGTGTCACTTTTGAATGACATCACAGTCGGGCTGCGGCTAATAATTATTTTCATTGGTGATTCGTCCGCAGAACATTTCATCAATTAATCAAATTGATATGACAGGAAATACATAAAAAAAAGTCTGAAGAAGACTTTTATATTTTAAAATGCTGCTCTTGTCCAAATGATCTCCAAACAAACAGACCCACAGTCTATATAAGACAAAGACAAGACAAACATTTGTGTCATTTTCCCATGAACAAGACTAAGAGTCTACAGCCATGCTAGCAGCTGTGTGAAGCGGTACTGCAGCGCTTTGACCCAAGTTTTGCATGTTAGCATGCTGATTTAAACACAAAGTACAGCTGTGCACCATGAGAATGTCATTAGTTTTTCATAAACCACAAGTTTTGACAAAATTCAAATTCTGACCTGTTGATGGCGCAAGATTAGAATTCAGAGGATCTCAAAAGTCAAAAGGATTCATCATCTGGCGTACAGGACGTTGGGAATGGACCTACGCAACCCCCCACGCCTTTTACGCCCTTGGCCAGATTAGGTGATAACCATGCAACCGTGTCTGCGTGGGCTCTCTCCGGGTTCTCCGGCTTCCTCCCACAGCCCAAAGACATGCAGGTGTTCGGTAAATTGATGACTCTAAATTGCCCGTAGGTGGAAATGTGTCTCATGTTGCAGCGCGCACAGACGCAGCGGCTCGAGGCTCCCCGCTCCTCAATTTCTTTGCACCTTTCAATCCAATTCAATTCAATTCAATTCAATTTTATTTAACTTAGAGTGCAAAATCATAACAAAAGTTATCTCAGGACACTTTACAGAGTAGGTAAAGACCACACTCTATGACTTATTTATGGTTTACATAGACCCAACAATTCCTCAGCAGAGTGCGGTGGCAACGAAAACCTTCCCTATAACAGGCAAGAATGTCAGACAGACCCAGCTCTGTGGAGGACGGACACATGTCTGCACCAGTTAGGAGGAAGAAAGGAAGAGAGAAAGAGAGAAAAGAGTGACAGATGGACAGAGAGAGACAAAGACAGACACAAAGACAGACAGAGACACTTCCAGAGATGGAAGCAACCACAAAAGTAACACTAACTATAATAATATCTATAGTAATGTGAATATGACTTATATGTTATGGCAGTTAATAAAGTAGAAAAGTAGAAACAAGCACAGCTAAGATGATGAATATGACAAACGTAATAATTATGGTGGTAAATATGATCAATGATGGGTATAAGTAGGTGTGATACAATGAGAAATAGGACTGATAATGTTTTTATGGCTACAAATGTTATAATTTATAAAAATTAATGATATATGAGTAATGTGATAAGTGATAATAGCAGCAGGAAGCGTCACCACGATCAGCAGAGACCTGCGAGACGACAAAGCACAAACAACTCCGGGGAAGAAGCTGAATTAGTAACATGCATTGATGAGACATGAATGATACAGACGGAGAGGAGAGAAGCTCAGAGGATCAGGAACAGGATTATCCCCCGGCAGACGAGGCCTGTAGCAGCATCATTAAGTAAGCCTAACAAAATCAGCTTCGGCCAAGACAATAAAGGCTATCACATAGTTACAGAAACTTTACAGGTTTGTAGTTGAGATCAAAATGAAGGCTGAGTTTAAAGATGGGTGTGGTCCGAGCAAGGGTGTCGGAAATAAGGTGGGTAGAAAGTAAGGAAGGGGTCATGTCCCAAAGACTTTATGTCCCTGGCTCCATTTGATGTTACGCGTTGACGGCCTCTAGTTTAATTTGGATTTGTTCAAACTTGATTTGGGGGAAAAGTGTCCACCTTTAGTTCCAGTTTATAATAAAGAAATGTTACTTTTTATGCATGTGTTGAATGCCACATGTTGGTGTGAACATCATAATGTTGGGCTGATGATACCAGGGTCCCAACCCTACTCTAAAGCTGTAGCCAGGGCATTAAAGAAGTGACGGCAAGCACACGTACGTGATGGGTGTTGAGTGTGAGAACGGGTTGGAACCAAAGTCAAACATTTAATCAATCATCAAAAGCTATCAATGTCACATGAGAATGAACCCAACCTCAAGATCAAGATTGTCTCGTATTAATGTGGGAACTGTTTTGATCTATTTATTTATCATTCGATGTAATCTGCGTCTCATCTCTGTCTTCTCTCTGAATGCATCAACAGCACACGACTGTACTAACGGGGACTTTCTCTGTGTTGCGTAGTGTGTTGCTATGGCAACCAGAGGGAGATTCCTGACCAATACTCTCCTCAAACACCACGTTTCATTTGTCTCTTTCTCTACCAGATTTTTTTTAAAGCTTTTCATACAGGGTTTTCTATCTGTATCAGTGTTTAGAGTCCAGGTTTAGCTTTTTGTTTTGGTGCACACAATGCATAAAGTGCATCCTCAAGCTCATTAATAGGTACTTTTTTCTTTCCCTGTGACTTTGAGCAGGCTTGCTGGACTCATGGGACTCACTCCTCATTACAGACTCATCCCTAAACACACAGCTCGCTGACGCAAAGCTTGCTCGCGTCTCCAGTGTAGGCGAAGGTGTTTGCCTTGTGTACTTTTCCTGGCCGTTTTTCAGGCTGCTACACGTTTTGCTTGTATGCTTTTTTTGTCTGGTGTGCGAAGTCGTGTGACTCCCTCCTGGATGCTGGTGAAGGAGACACTGCAGTTGTTGTCATTTATAGCTCTCCCGCTGCTGAAACCCTTTTCTGTGTGCGTGTGTGTGTCCTCATCTCAGCGCGACATCATCTATCACCGTCAGAGTCTCTGCACCATGACGTCAGTTTGTCTTCAGAGTTTTTTTATTCTCCTTTCCCTGTTGTGCGGCACTCTCACACAACCCCTTTAATGAGGGCTGGTCTGTGTGGGTGTGGTGGTTTGACGACAGAGCATGTGGAGGTAGTGTAGCAGGTAAACGGCTCATCTGCAGGACCAGACAGCTGCTGTCGGCCCAGGGGTTTAATGGAGACTGCAGTTTTTTGTGCCGTGTGCGTTGACCTGCAGTGTTCGTGCAGCACCATCTTCACCTTCCCCACGACTCCGCCAGGGAGGAAGGACACAGCTTTGGTGACGTTCGGGGGCAAAATGAATTGCTTTTTGATAAGTGGCTCTGAATTTGATGTAGGGTTTGACAAGAAGCCAAAAATGAGCACGAGTTACCTGTAATTCAAAATGGGTCATGACTGCTGAATCAGGATAAGCCTCGGCTGAATAAAATACATTATTATTGCAACCTAAGTTAGTATTAGCTTATTAAAGCATGTGTTTTGGATATATAGTTTCACAACACATGACATTGATCACAAGGTTAATCACTTATACTCACATTAGGGAGTTGCAGGCTTGTCAGAGGAGCTAAAATGGCAACTTTTATCAACTTTTATCCAATATTCTGTTTAATTTATAACCCAAAATATTGCTTTTATGACCATTTCTTTCTGTTTCATTCACATTTA
This sequence comes from Echiichthys vipera, assembly GCF_963691815.1. NCBI lineage: Eukaryota > Metazoa > Chordata > Actinopteri > Perciformes > Trachinidae > Echiichthys > Echiichthys vipera. Next base: position 7,782,503 of record NC_139831.1, read on the forward strand.
TTATAAAGGGAGTCTACTTTGGTTACAGACCAACTGTCTGCTGTCGTTGTTGAAGCCTGCATGTGATGAATGAAGCTTTGCATACAAGACAAATAGAAATGCTTTGACTATGCACATAAGCCCTACACCAGACGAGTGCTGCTCAGCCAAATGCTTCTTTTGTTAATGAATAGTCATGAGTAGTGCTCTGTGCTCAGTAGATGAGCATGTTTCAGTTTTAATAATTCATGTTTTTATTGGGACACACTGTTCAACAACACGTCACAGAAACTGTCCTTCGCGTGAGTTTAAACCTCATATTAGCCAAAGCTGTTCTGACCCTCTGAAACTGAGGAGCTATGAAGATCCTGAAGAAACTTAGAATTAAAGATCATCTTACCAACTTTGTAAAGCTGCTATGCGTACATACGGTCCAGTGGTGGAAGTACAATTACTCAAATACTGTACTTAAAGTAATGTTCTCAAGGATTTCCATTCAAATAAATGTCTGTTCAGTTATTATCTATCACCAGGTGAAGTAACACAATGGTGACTGAGCAATGGTGATGAAAGCCTTTGCGTAATTGTAACACAGGGACCATTTTTCTGCATCGAATACTTACTTTCATGTACATTTTGCTGATAATACTTTTGCTTAAAGGGATAGTTTTAATATTTTGAAGTGGGGTCGTATGAGGTACGTACATAGACTGTAAAAAATAATGGACGTAGCCACCTTGACGTCACCCATTGGAAGCCAGACGTTTGGCATTTGGCCGTTGCCATACTGGTATTTTGGAGCCAGAAGTGACCATATTTGGCAGCTATGTAAGTGGTGTTTCAATGGCGCTAAGCTAAACAGTAAAGAGGGAAATTGTTGTTGCGGGGACCGCTGACGCAGCTCATCTGCATTGAAAATTGCTTCACTCAAGGCTAAGTCAAGGTGCAACCACTGAGAGCTGATCAAGACATATTAGACGACCAAAATGTTACAATCATAAAATCATAAAACGATAACACTGACAACACGGTCAAAGCTATTTTAATATAAACTGGGGACATGTAACACTACGCCGCTATCCTCATTGACAGGTGGACATGGAGCCCCGCCCTAAAGCGCGCTCTGCTTTATCATCTATTTTACTCTAAATGGGACCATAATTTACTAAATGAACAGTATTATGTATTGAAGAACACTTGCAACTAACGATTGAGACCAGAAAGTCATAAATCAAGTGAGGATTATTCTTTCATTGACTTCTATACAATCGGATTTCTGTTTGGAGTCAGTGGAGTTGCCCCCTGCTGGACATCAGAGAGAATTCAGGCACTTTTCAGGCTCAGAAGCTACGTCCGTTACGTTTACAGTCTAAGGGTTCTTCTCCATAGTCAATGTATTACCTACAGCAGATGGCAGCTGGCAAGCCTCCAGTAGACACGGAAGATAAGCGATGTTCTGCTGTGAACGAGAGCAGCATCTTCATTTTCTTTTAGCCACACTTTCACTTTAGTAAAAAATCTGAATACTTCCACCATCACTGACAGTATTACTTAATCTTCAGTACAAACACAAGTAACCAAAAAGCACCGTTATTGTGAAGAAAATAAGCTTTATTCTTTATCTAATCCCATTTGAGCTCTTCTCTGAACACAACTAGTGCATGTGCTGATGCTGAGGTCAGTCGTATGTATTTATTATATTTTATATATATATATTAATATATATTTATATTCTCTTTGTGTAAAGTAGCTTATTTATTTACCAGGTAGAGACACAGTATCTGTCGAACAGGACGGTGAGAGCCGAGCATGTGTTTTCACTCTCCCGCTTTATCACTTGTCAGCGAGGTTTATCTGACGTCTGCTGTGGAAAAATCCAAAGCTGGCACACACACACACACACACACACACACACACACACACACACATGTCATTTCACATTGGTTTAAAAAAACAAAAAGCTTTGTTAACTGTATAAAAGTGCTGTGGAAACAACTTTGAATCAAATTCCCGCATTTCTGTTTTGCTCAGATTGTTGTTGATGCCAGCGTAGCGTGCATTTAATGATGAACACTTTCAGTAAGTGTTTGCACATTTTTCATGAATTATCCAGTATGCAGCCTTCTGGGACTTCATTAGTGCTTTATGTCACCAGAATTTACCGTACATAGTTCTGCTCTGTAAACGTTGGATGCTTTGTGTTTAATATAACAAATTGTACTTGATGTGTGCTCCGCTGAACTTGGCTCAGACGCTGCAATGAGGTGAGCTTTCTCTGTCAAGGCACACCCCTGATTGATTTAGCGTCACGTTATCAGGTTCACCCCGTCCGTCTGCACACACTCATCTTTCCTCCCTCCTCTCTCCTGCTCAGGGGCGCTGCACCCGTGAGAACTGTAAATACCTGCACCCTCCGCCGCACCTGAAATCCCAGCTGGAGATTAACGGGAGGAACAACCTGATCCAGCAGAAGGCCGCTGCAGCCATGTTGGCTCAACAGATGCAGTTCATGCTGCCCGGAGCACAGTTGCAGCCCATAGTGAGCAGCCCACATTAAAACTACGACAGTGTAATGGATGCAAATGTAATTTATTTATCAAAATGCCAACTGCACTCTGTGTACTGCAGGTGAGGTCATAGCCAGCAACAGCGTGGCAGTTATTGTGTAAAATGGATTAATATTTGCCTCTCTGCTTGTGCTGGCATCAAGTTATGTCTGCAATTAATTTTCTTTAATCTTTTGTCCTCCAATAAAGATAAAATAAGGATTTTAAAAAGAGCATTATTGTCTATACTGTATAATATGGCTTCCAGTCCATTTACAATACAGAAGTATTTTAAATTAATTGAATTAAACATTTTGAATTATTACTTATGTAATGCCGTCTGACACATCAGATTTGATTTGCTTTAGTTTTTGTTAGATCTTTGGTTAAAGCACTTGTGTTCAGCTGATTATGAAGCAGAGCAGTTACAGTGAACAGTGAAAGGACCTTTGTCTCTTCTGTCTTTTTTCATCATCAATCAAAAGTGACAAGCAAAACATTTTCTATACAATTCATCTTTGCATTAACAAAGCTTTACGTAACTGCATGGTTCTCAATGCTGTAAAAAAAACAACAACACAGTAGTGGTTATGTTACTGCGAAATCCTCTCCTAAAGCCACAGAAAGCTCTGCCATAACTTGTTTTGTCTCTCTCGTCTCTGCCCTTCCCTCAGACAACATTCCCAATGACGCCCTCCCTGGCAACATGTCCCAGTATGGCGTTCAGTCCATATCTGAGCCACATGGGCCCGGGTATGGGCTTGATGCCTGAGCTGCTGCCCAGTACTCCCCTGCTGGTCCCTGGGAGTCCCACCGGCCTGGCAGCCATGGGCAACGGCACCTCCGCGCAAAAACATGTGCGCACAGACAAGCTGGAGGTATGTGGGGCCTACGCACAGTTGTTATGTTTCTATGTTTGGCCAAAGTATGATGAAAGGTAAATGTTGGCCATCCCAGGTTTGTCGAGAATTTCAGCGCGGTAACTGCACACGGGGCGAGGGCGACTGCCGTTACGCTCACCCTCTGGAGGCCGGCATGGTGGACTGCAGCGAGAACTCTGTCATCGTCTGCATGGACTACATTAAAGGCCGCTGCAGCAGAGACAAGTGCAAGTACTTCCATCCCCCGGCTCACCTGCAGGCCAGGATCAAGGCTGCACAGCACCAAGCCAGTCACAACACAGCGTCCGCAGGCTTGGTGAGTCCAGATAACGAGAGCTCTCTGTTCTTTTCACCAAAAATAAACATCAAATGTTTTAGGTGTAAACCAATACTCACCTTCTCAAGAGTTACGAATCAACAGTCACCGTATCTGCAGAACACAGCAGTGAAACAGAAGAAGAGTTTCTTGGTCTCTACTTTCTTGGATATTGTTTACTGATGCAATGAAGGATCAGGGTATCACAGTATCCCTCGGCCAGCTTGAAATGTGATAACGTAGTCTGGGGATTATGTTATTGCATGAATGTCTGCTACTGTGTGTCTGTGTCAGTGCCTGAGCCTGCACTCTCAGCTACAGGAGCTAAAGTTAGCATTGAGAGCAGCTGTAACATAATCAGGTCAAACTGCAGCGCTGATGCAGAAAAACAAGAAGGACACTGTTGGAAAAGATCCAAAACAGTAGAAAGAAACAAAATGTTTCTAACGTTTATACTTTTTGCTGTTACTTTTCACTGATATTATAATAATATAATGCATTTTGGGAAGGATATGCATGTAATTAGGTTATACTAGAAGAAAGATATCTTGGTTATCTTCCACTGCAGTTTGATGTTTCAGCAGCGGCCACTTTAGCGAATGAAATCATAGCAATCCCATTTTGCTCTTGGCCTGACCTCTGGGCTGTCCCACATCACTTCAGTTAATCTAAGATGCCGCAGTGTCCTCTTGTGGCGGTAAACAGAAACATCCGCATCGACTGGGTGTTGAGTCTAAAGAGCTAACCGTGTGATGACTCCGAGATAACGCCAGATGATAGGTAACTTCCCTTCTCCCCTCAGGCTCTGCCTCCAGGGGCCATGCAGCAGCTACCAAAGAGGCAGATCTTAGAGAAGAGCAACGGGGCCGCTGCCACCGTCTTCAACCACAACATGTTCCACTACCAGCAAGCCCTGGCTAACATGCAGCTCCAGCAGCCAGCCTTCATCCCCACGGGTGAGTCTCTACACACAGTGAATCACAGCCCATACAGGAAACACACGTAGGAGATCAAGTGGAATCATGGCGTTTGATTCTGTGCAGGCAAATGCAAGAGTTTTAATGTGAGACGACGAGGTAATATTGTGGGGTACGGGAGCCCCAGGTGTGGCTGCAACAGTATGCATGCTGTGGTTCCTCTGCAGTGTAACCGCTCGCCTGTACTCCTTCTATCACACCACGCTTCTCTGCCGTACGCCGTCTGTTGCGTTGCTTGCATTTGCATCTGCTCGGGCTTCTTGTGCGATGAGAGGGGTTGAAGCCATAAAGCGAGATACGTCACGGTAATCAGTCCAAACAACAACAACAAAAACAGACAAACACATGAGAGTCGAGCCTCTAAGTAAGGAGCCACAGGAGTGAGAAAAAACATGTGTTAATATAAAGAGCAATTTATACGTTTTTAAAAAGTGGAAATAAATCAAATAATATATAAATGTGGAAATATAAAGAGCAATTAATACTTTTTGTAAAAAATTTGAAATAAATAAAATAATGTAAAAATGAGGAAATATAAAAGCAATTAATACGTTTTTTTAAAAATGGAAATAAATCAAATAATATATAAATGTGGAGATATAAAGAGCAATTAATACGTTTTTAAAAAAAGTATAAAAAAAATAAAATAATATATAATTGTGTTAATATAAAGAGCAATTAATACTTTTTGTAAAAAATTTGAAATAAATAAAATAATGTAAAAATGAGGAAATATAAAAGCAATTAATATATTTTTAAAAAAGTGGAAATAAATAAAATAATATATAAATGTGAAAATATGAAGAGCAAATAACAAATAATAAGCTTTTTAATTTATTTTCACATTTATTTGTTCATTTATTTCTGTATATATATTTATATGTTTTTAATATACATTTATTTATTTTTGCATATAAATTACTTAATTATTTTCTATATCTAATTTTAATAATATTTCTTTATTTGTATCCCTATCTTCTGTAAAAAATTAGTATTTTGTATGCAATAAATAAATATTTGAATATATACAGAAGTAAATGAACAAATAAATGGGAAAATAAAATGTTCACAATTATTCCTCTCTATTTCGTTATTCACTTTTTTATTTCCAAAACTGATTAGTATTTTATTTATTTCTCTTTATATTTCCACATTTATTTTTTTATTATTTTACGGATGTATTCTTTTTTATGCCGCTCTAAGTGCCTGAGGTGCATGGATCGGTGGGTGCATGCATCGCAGGTTCCTGCAGGTTCTTCTATTAAAGGAGCACAGGTGCAGCAGCTTTGGTTCTCGTGTGTTCAAACTGGATGTCTGGTTGTTACTGAACAATAAGGAGAGACTTGTTTTGAAGGGTTTAATTTAGATTTGAAAGACAGTTTGGCTGGAAATGTATAATTATTCTTTAGTGGATTAAATTACTGCTGAAACAATGAGTTGAGTAATGAACGAGCTGATTGACAAAATTCCTTGCCAACAATTTCTGAAACCACTTATATTTATTAAGTAAAACACCGAAAATTTGACAGTTATTATAGTTTTTTACTTGTAGTTATTATTATTATAATCATTATTAGTATTATTATTATTTTTTTTTTATTTTTGTTTTCAATTCTGTTTGCTCGTTTCGGTTTAGATTTTATTGTTTAAAATGTTTAGTTGTTGATGATTTTTAATATAATAATATACTAGTTTTAGTTTGTTTTTGTTTTAATAGTAGGAGAGAAGTTTAAAATAGGTAATACAGTACAAATACTTTGAACTTAAACTATTTCTTGTATATTTTTATTTTAGTTTATTTTAGTTAATTGGTTAGTTAGTAAGTAAAACTAGTTTTATTTATTTATCTTAAGTCTAGTTTTTAGTTTCATTTCAGTTAACTAAAACGTTTTTTTCACACCTACTTTTAGTTTGTAGTCCAGTTTTAGTTAACTATAATAATTTGGGTTATGGCCTCTCAAATAGGAGGATCGAGTGCTTTTCTCTGTTTTATGTACCCATAATTATAACTTATATATCCGTGTTTTGAAGTGTTGTTCAGAAATAAATTGTATGCGTGCCACCTTTGGCTTTCAAAATTAACTCTTTTCTGTCCTTTTAAGCAATAAATCGATTGATTGGAGAGAACAAATAAAGGGGGAAAAGAGAAACATTGTAGAGAAATAAAATTTTGTTTATTAAAATGCATTTTGTAAACATACTTGGCACATAATGACACAAGTGACACTAGCAGGTGTCATGTCATGTTAACTGTAAATAAACGATGAGTAGTGAAAGGAATTATAGATGGACAGAGCCTCTACGTCAAGGTCCGTTCTCTCAACTTGATCCAGTCGTACTTGCTACGGGAGTCGCCATCTTGTCAGACTTTGACCTCATTTCCTTTTACCAAAAAAGGGCATGTATGTGACAATGGGGGACGGGAGATACGTCCATCTGGCTGACCTTTACCTCAGAGAAGAAGTGAGGGCCAGCGGCTCTTTGTCCCAGGCCTTAAATGGGTTTAATTATGCTGTGAAGACGGCCTGTTTAACCTGGGGGTCAATGAGACACTGCTCTATTATGAAACCTGCCCCTAGTGGACACTTGGTGGACTGCAGTCATCGGCACTTCCTTATTGGCTCAACCACGAAGTCCCTGTGGTGGGGGCTTGTGTGCCACACGTCTGAATTATACAACATGGAGGGCCACAAACTGTACCTGTCCTATGCTGAAGATACTGAACACTCACACACATTTATTAAACGCATGTTTAACTTCTACAGTTTACTTATACTGATCAAAGCCTCAATTCCCTGTGTGAGTGTGTTTGTCGGCTGTGACAGCCTCTGTGTTTCCGTCTGCACTAACCTGAAGCTTTGACTCACTTCGACCGCAGATTACACCTGTTTCTTTACCGCGTCTGTTTCTCCTTGTTGTCTTTTTGTTCTCCTCCTGCTGTCCTTCCTGTCTGCTCTCATCCATCTCTTGTTTTGTGTCTGAACATAATGTGACAGCCCGGGTTCTGTGCATGACGCCCTCAGGAGCAGTGGCATATCCAGGACATTTTCACTGGGGTGGCCACGGCCAAGCGAACCGGAATGAATGGCATGTGATTTGCATTATTAACCATTGCAGAGATGATTCATAATTGAATTACAAAAATCATGGTAGCATCCAACGTAATGCTTGTATTAAAGACAGGGTTAATACAACCTAGAACAGCCCTAACATGCAGTTACCATAGTAACTATTCACTATTTTCTAATCAACAGTCTCTGGTAAGCTTTGATTACTTTGATTGATTATTTGAATCAGTAACTATGTTCACGATAGGCTTTACATTTGATCTGTTCCCAGTTGAGTAAACCCCTTCAAATCACTTATTATTTAGCTTTGATACAATTTCTTTGAATTAAAGTAGAATTAGATTTTTTGCTTGCACATGGACAGCAAAGCTAATGCTAACTGCTGGTTGGTTTCCAGTCGAGCTAGCAAGACAGTAATTTGTAGTCCGTCTGCATTTAACTGCTTCTAAGTGCTGAATTAAGTTTTTACACACTCAGCAGGGAAGTGGACATAACTAAGACAATAAATGACAAGACCTCTCAGTGAATAAAGGTCTTTTCGCCGCTGCTTTGACCTGAGTCCTGAGGATGTTGGCGACAGGTTTGAGGATGCTGGCAACGGCGTGGGTGGAATGCCGCACCATTGTAGCGCCTGTCTCTTTAAGCCCTGAACATCCGAGCATTAACACAAAAACACTGAGGGGGTTGTCTTGTTTCACAGGGTGTGTGTTAGTAGGCACTCCAGACACCCAAATGTTTGCACAAGCACCGTAAAAGTGAGTTTTTCTTGATATGTCCCCTTTAAACCCTGAGGCCACGAAAGAAAAGATAATGTCTGGAAAACACAGGCTATTGTGTCAGCTTCTGAAGACCATATGGGCCATGAAGACATTCATCGTATGTGATCGTCATGTGTGTACACGTGTGCCTGAATGAAAACGCAGTTTAGTGAAGTGCCCAGCCTCGGCCTCAGGTCTCAATTGAGCCCAGTCTAGAGCAGTGTTTCCCAGTTTGTGTAATGATGATGACGATATTCACGAAACCGATTGAAAATGTCAGAACAAATTATAGTTTAATCAAAATGTGATCATTGCCAATGCAGCTCTTTTTTACAGCCACAGTTGTGTAGCTAATTTACTCAATGTACATGTTTACCTATTCAGTACATTTAGTGCAATACGTGTGAACGTAAACAGATGCCAGAGCAGTGAGCCGGCCTTTCATCTGTGTAGATGGTTATAAAGGGTTATCTGAAGACGTCCTGCCGTGTGTGTGTGTGTGTGTGTGTGCGTGTGCGTGTGCTTGTATTTGTGTGTGTGTGTGTGTGTGTGTGTGTGTGTGTGTGTCTTTGTAACCAATGCATGCTGATATTATGATAGTAATAGACTACGTTTGGAAATGAATTTCACTGTCGGTAAGAGTAGGGACCGGGGAGGCAGAAAAAAATGTGTCTGTTGCTTGTTGTTGTTCTAAGTCACAGTGACGTTCAGTTCTTGCTGCTCTTGGGAAAAGCAACTGCTGCACTTGTAGTCCAGCTATCTGATTTGTGTTTCACTTGGTCGTGTTAAGTACTCTCCTGTGATTTAGCATTGCACTTCCATTATGTTGGGGGACTCACAGGAGGTGGATTGAAATGAAAAAGGTAAAGATATCTTGACTTTTAGTGCCTTGTATGAGTTAAGCTCCAAACACATTCGATCCTACATTTCCCATAATGCAACTAAAAGCATCCTTTTACCTGCCTGGTACCTGGCATGTACTACACACTGCGTTCGTTGATACCATGCAGTATGAATAATCGATTTGTTTGGTAGCATGCTAGGCCAGGCTTAGCTGGTTTCCAGTTTTTCAGAAAGTAAAGACAGTTGTTACGACCGTCTTAGCGCTTTGCATTGCGCGACACAGTAGGAGAGGTAGACTGGTCCGATATAAGGCTGTAGGGCGGTATGGCTTAAAATTTTACTCCAGTGCATTTGGTAATCATAATAAATGTATATTCATGCTGAAAAACACTGTGGGGAGTTACACTGTAATGGAGGTAAACACAGCGAGTGGTTGGCGTTTGCCGCTGAGCTCTGGTGGCAGAAGGGCAGATTCATACCTGTGTACTTTCTTTACCTTTATATCGTCCCCCCATAGTTTGATGTGGCTTTGTTCTGGGTATTTTTGGCATACTGCATACTACATGCTTCGTTCTGGCCAAATTAGTACATATTGCTAGTAAAGTAGGCCGTTTTTAAGACACATACTGTGTATCTTTACTTTGAGTTTCCCTTAAATTCATCCCAAAATGAGACATTATCTCCGGTAAACCCCTTTTTTCCTACATGTTCTTGGATATTAATTAAATATGGTGGTAGAAAGCCGATCACAGAGTGTGAGACTATACAAATATTGGTGCTGTCTTTGTCTCCATTACATTATGAGTTGAATACAAAGTAAAAGCGGGATAAGAAAGCCAGTAAAAATGACGATACTATGATTATCAGCTCACAGAGGAAAGACAAACTACTGTCACATTAAAGCTATTTTTGAAAAATATATTTTTTTTAATGAATCATTTGCTCCCTCCATACACATGTCCTGTCCATTTGAATACAATACATCAGATACTCCGGTCTGATTAGATTGTATGACTGTGTATTGCCTTGTTTGTTTAACTACCATTTGTTGGAGAAACTGCATTTTTATTTTATTTCGTAGCTGGTTTGGCTAATTAGAAGTGTAACTTTCATTTGCATGTGTCTCGATATTTGTTCATCGTGGCAATATCACTTGACTTTTGAGCCGACACATTTTGCCATGGTAACCATATCATTCCTGTCCCCCCCCCCCCCCCCTCCTCCTCCTCCTCCTCCTCCTCCCCCGCCCACATCCTCGTCCCCTGTCTTTCGTCTGACTCGCCTGAATAAAAGTTCCCATGATGCACGGTGCCACCACCTCCACTGTTTCGTCGGCTTCGACCCCAGTCACCAATGTTCCTTTCGCTGAATCCGCCGCCTCGAATCAGGTTTGCTCTTTTTCGTTTCAGTTTTCTTTGCTTTTCTTTTTTTTTTAGCTCAGCAGGTCCTGAGTGCTGTTCGTGCAGAAGTCTTCTCCCATCAGCTCACGTGTATTATGTTCACATTTCATCTGTCTTCACTTTCCAGTCTGTTGGTGTTGTGGTGTGAGCAAATGATAGCAGTTAAGATAGGAAACTGTTTTCATGTAAATGTTGTCTGTCTCGGTCTTTTACGTAATCTACGGACACAGTATCTGACCTGGCATCGAGAGCAACCCTGCTATGCTTTAAATGCTTCTCCTTTTCTTTTCAGTGTCTTAATTTGACTTCTATGACATTGATTGGGACACATTTAATGGTAAAATTCTCTACACACTAATGGGGTTTAGCGGTTTTCCTGTGGCTGAGCATTAAAATAAAAGTATCTTTGCAACAGGGCTGGGCGATATGAAGACATATACATTTAAATCAATACAAAAATGTCTATTTTATCTTCATTTCTATTGCAATCTGTTATTTGGACGGTGCTTTACGTTATAATCCTTTCACATTATGTTTATTTTGCACTGAAGTTCTTAATAAATGAGAAAGTACTGTTCATTTGTCAAGTATTTACACATGATTATACAAAAATACACTTTATAATGTGCTTATTTCATGTAGATTATTTATTTATTTAATTAGCAGAAATACACTTTATACACTTTATAATGTGGTTATTTCATATGGATTATGTATTTATTTAATTAGCAGAAAACATGCTATATAGTGATATATATCTTTATTTAGATATGAAATGATCTATACCAGGATAAAAGATTTTGTCCATATCTCCCAGCCCTACTTTGCGATATATAAACACATGTATTCCCGATGTACAGTATGATATATTTATATGATATTTATTAACTTTAAGGAGTTGTTAACCACCAAACCAGTTTCAGTGCAACATGCATGTTTTGTAATGGAGAGTTTTACTTTCCCTTTATTGTATAAATGTTTTTTCTTGTGAAGAACTAAAATTTGGCTTTAAAAAAAAAAAAGAAATACAATGTAACAGCTGTTTAGCAGCTTTATTCGCACAACGATTGTAAGAATGCTAAATAGAAACTGTTCAAAATAGATAAATATATGCAAACACTGTCATGTTTTGCCTCACCTGTTAAAAGAAAAAGTGCTGCCTTAATATTATAAATATAATCTTAACCTTACTGATTTGAAGGTCGCTGTGAATTCGCTCCTCTCACCTCTGCCTTTCTCTCTTCCAGTAGACCCCTCCGAGCTCCTGACCCCCGACCCGGTGGAGCTCCAGTGCGTTCCCATGGAAACCCATTTCTGTCAAGTCCCCAAACTGCTGATGGCGGCTCCGGTGGCGCTAAACTCAGTAAGCCTTTCCCGAAACCCCAGTTAAAGTCCCTGAAACCTGCGTACTACCAGGGCGGTCATCTTTTCTGAATGCAGCAAACATGTGCCTCGCCTACAGTGCACACTGACACAGAGTGTGAAACTTCTTTTAAGATATTATGAATGAACGTGGGAAAGCTGCGACGGTTCACGCAATACAAGTCTGGACGTATTACTGTTGTTTCAGAGCAGCCATCCTGATGCATACTGAGACTCCATCAGGCTGAGCGATAGAGCTCCCTCCTTCTTACAGCCATACATGCCCACACCTTAAGAGTGCAGCACACACGCACACACACACGCACACACACACACATTTAAGACTACATGCCCTTTATGGGTTGGAGCCATCACATGAGGCGACCAAACACTTTTGACTGTTCCAAAGTCAGAAACTCTGAAAAGCTAATTCTGGAAATTGAGACCATACGAGCGGCAAACGGACCCGCCGCCGGTCTACAACCAGTGTTTTTGTCAAAACGAAAGAGTGTTTCATATCATATGTCATGTTTACGTTTCAAGACGGCTACAAATGTGACATTTGTGTTGTACCATGCATAACCATTCAGTTTGTTCTCGCGGCCTCACGTCGCCTGGTGAAACGCCAACGAGTTGTTGTCCATTTGTTCGTGCCTTTGATTTATCTGCTCGGCTGCAGAGGAGACTCGTGTTTCCCCCAAATCATTCAAAAACACTCGACAGCATATCCATGGAAAGATGTTATTTACAATTAAAGGCAATATCTGTTGTTACTGTTCCTATTGTAAGAAAATCGACTAATTACAGTGATCGCCACTTTAAATTTATGTTGTTTCATGAATGTTAAGAATGAATCGTTTTAAAGTCCCCCTGTTTCATAATCATCGGTATAATACTGACTGGATAATAGCAGAAAATTAGACTCTACTATTAATGCATTGCAAATTACAAATTGGCCGAGTGACATATAATTGGGATACAATTACAATCAGGGGCGGTGTTGAGACGTTTTTAAGAATGTGGCTCTTGATTTTTTTGAATTAAGAAACAAACTGCCTTAAAGCAGACAATGTTATTAAAACGGTTGAATTTGAGTGATGCAGGATGCTTCTTACGTGGCTGTGATGGGGGATTGTCTAATGACTGAAAAGGAAGTTCTGTCCGTCCCGTTTGCCTCCATGATGGGATCCAAACATGATGTAAAAGGAAGACAATCTACAGACACTTATAAGCCCCGAACCCAGATTTCAAAGGGACAAAATGATATTTCTGAGGGTCAGATCTTTTATAATTGGCACTTCGTAAACTTTTATTCCTGATGTCAGAGTTATTGCACGAGATGAGAGCTGGATTCGTTTCCTGATGTTGTGCCTACGGTCTGTGCGTGCCAAGCAGTGGTTGGCGTATGCAAGGAGCTGCCCCCCCCTGTTTAATGCAATACCTGAACAATTCCTCCAAATGAATGTCTCCCTCTTAAACTCAGAGATGCATTTTTAAAGAAGGCAGTTTGTTTGTCTAATTCTCCCCTTTCATGCGGCTTTTCGATTTGAACGCGTGGCACCAGATCTTTATGTTTCGTGGCTCTTCAGGGAGAAAGTTTAGAACTTGAAAATGTCCTGTCCGACTTTGTAACGTGTCGTCTTTTCTACTGATGTGTCCTTTATGTCAAGAGTAGTCAGACTCTGAATATTGCAGCCACCGCTGTTAGAACCAGAACTGAGTTATGGTGAAGTCAGGAAATGGAGGGATAAACCCCCTGTTGGGTGTCTGATGGTAGAAATAATGACAAACCAGTTGGATTTTGGGGTTTTCAAATGTCTGTAAGGAGTTGCTAAGGTGCGAAAAATTGAACGTAACGGCTCTGGAAACCGGGCTGAAATCACTTTTATCCAAATTCAAATGTGCCTCTTTGAAGTCTCCTCGAACCACCGCTGTCAATACACTGTAAGAACAGACCAGTGCTCAAAGATCGATGCGTCCTTCGGTATGTTATTCTAACAGTAAATCACATCTGTAGTAGTTTCTCCTCTGAGGCAGCTGTGCTGTCTTAGCGTCAATGTAAAGAAATAGATCAGTGAGTTGTGTGCATACTTAAGTGTGTTGAAAAAGACAATGAATCACAGTTTTGTTAGTTGTGAATGCTGCAGATATTACAGCATTTCCCACTCAACATTATTCATTTTAAATAATGTTATTGTGTCGTGAATGTATCTAATGCAAAAACTCTACACATGCCCTTCTAAAGGACAGGCATGTTGAAATGTAATGATTCACTATATATAGACTCTTTCTGAGGTCACATAGGTACCATGCTGATACTGTGTTAAGACATATTAAAGTATGTGTATTGTTATATAGATTTATATTTAATGTCAATGGATGGTATGACTTCTTTTAGAAATGTCTTTTACTCTCAGAAACAGTAAAGCAGAATTGTACTCGTTGACATACAAATGTACACCGTACATGTACATTACAGTACCGTTCCTTGCTAGTCAGTTGTTGTACCCCTCCCTTGAAAGTACCCAAAGTGCCCAAAATGCACCTATAGACAACGGTATAATCACAGGGAATTGAGAAAATCCGCATGCTATCCTTCTTTTTAGCTTTTTGTTAGTGAGGCCCGTATACAGGAGCAACAGTGTAGACAGATAACAGGTCCAATAGGAGTTGCTACTGGACGTGATCCCTCTTTGGCTTCCCACCCTTTAACACAACTGTGTTCAGTGACAGCACCTTGGAAGCACCGCTCCCTGGGATCGACCCCGGGTTTGGGTGGGTGTGCTACCTTGACTGTAACAACTGCCCATTAAGTTCACGTTGGGTGGGTGTAACAGTGTCCCGTAAAGGAACAGTGCACGTACTCGCTCTCTCTCCAAGTTAGATGAGGAGGTCGACGCCGCTCTCATGGTTGTGTGTTGAATATGAAGCTAGAACCTGCAGCCACTTAGCTTAGCATGAAGACTGGAAACAGGGGAAACGCTAGCCTGGAATTGTCTAAAAGTAAACTCACTAATTAACACATTTGTATTTTGTTTGTTTATATGTACAATATCTAACCGAGCTAGGCTAGCTTTTTCACCTTGTTTCCAGTCTTTATGCTATGCTAAGCTAAGCTAAGCTAGCGACTCCTTGTTCAACCTCCATATTTACAGCACAGCCTCGAAACTGATATAAATCTTCTCATCTAAGCCTCTAAAGGAAAGTGAATACGTGTATTTATTTAAATGTACTTTTTATCAACACGATGCATCAAACATTACGTAGTCATCATACATCTGAAGAAATGTAACTGTTGGTAGAGAACGTACTTCTCCTGTACTCTTGTTTCTCGGGTGTGTTGAGAAACTCACAGATTTTAAAGTTTTCTCTCCTACTCGATGAAATTGATGATTCGAATGTCCAGACAATGTCGTTTGTCTAAATCTTACAGCTTTTAACGACTAGCTTAGTCCAGCCAAGAAAACCCCTCCCTCTAGCCTTCGTCTCCTCCCCCCTTCACATCATTATGCCTTCACAAACTGGGGAAAAAACAAGAATACTTGATTAATAAATTGTGCCTCTTGAGGGCATTTGAGTTTTTAAGTACATTTAGACGTTTGTATTGATGCACAAAGGCGCGTTAGGGGAATTATACGTCGTGGCATGAGAAAAAATAGTTTTTACTTCTTTCCCTTTCTCTTTCTCTACTTGATTTCCTTTAGGCCTCGCTGTATTTTTCCCGTACAGTCATGAATCATAACTGGAATATGCAAAATGCTCTGATCATTGTGTCCAGTGACCAGATCCTTTAGCATGTTACTTCAGTCCTGAGCGAACTCCTGTCACAAACAAAGGGCCTTATTTCTCCATCACTGTACAAAGATGTGATAGCTGTATGAAAGTGACACGTGTTAATGGTAAGTTTTTTTTTTTTTTAACCGACATAAAAAACTCAAACGCATGGAAATAAAAAAAAAACATTTATACATAGTTGATAGTTTGTGTAGACCGACAAGAAGAAAAATATATGAAAATAATTTGTATACAATGATGGCGTCGTTGTTGATGGTAACAGTTGCTGTTGCTGTGGCAACAAAATGACAACATGGCTACCTTTCTATTACCCTAATTGTGATTTTTTTTCTTTTTGTCTCTCACATTAATTGAAATAACGTCACTAACTTATTCAAAAAGGGAATGTCTAATTAGTTTGTCTTGTTATTGCGACGTGGTTAAATATTTTGTATGGAAAACTTAAATCCTTGTTATATCCAAAGGTCCTTAGGGGAGATCAGGTGTTTATTTTGTTTTGTTTATTTGACCTTAATGTCCTTTTTTTGGTTTCTTGTACATGGTGTTTTTGAGAAATAAGAATGGACTTTTGAAGCAAACACCACATCTGTCAGGAAGGTAAAGGGGCTTTTGAACTAAGTGGAAGATCTCTCCCATCTTTTCTCTGTAAAATCAAACTGGTGAACGATCCTCGCTGTCCGCCTCCTGCAGACCGGAGCCCTCGCTCAGCTCTCTCCGCGCAGAGGCTGAGCGTTCACCGGTGAGTTCTGGTTCAGGTTTGGCCGAGAAGGTGGTGCAGAAGTCTCCTGCCCAGCTGTGCTGGGTGACGTGGATCCTTGCTGAGGTGTATCTGAATGTGTGATGTTCACCTTGTTTGCACTTATGTACATAACTATGTCAAAAAAACTCAAAATTTATTTTGAATAAATATAGATAAAAGAGTTGATTAAAAATCAAATCAATGTATTGTTAATGATATGTCTATCATTTTATTACAGTATGAAAAGATTGCTCTGAGGAATCTTTTGTTTGTTTGTTTGTTTGTTTGTTTGCTAGAGCTCTGTTTTTTGCCAAGCATGACATTGCCTAGCTCTAAACCTTAGTTTGCTTTAAAAAGGCTTTTTCCCCAGTTCATTTACTGTAATGTGTGACCCTGACATCAAACAAGAGAGGTGGATTAGAATAAACAGTCAGTCTGGAACATATAATAATAACCTTAAACACCCATCATGAATACGTGGATGCAGGTGCATCCTTTCTCCGGTAATGCACCAAAACAAAGCACAGAGTAGCTCCACCTGCAGGCTGAAGAGCAACAAGGAAGAAAAGAGGAGCAGGTATAAGAGTCAGACTGTAGAGGGGGTGTGAGGTGTGTTCACAGGGTTTTTAATTTGCTTTGTTTTTGTCATTTTGTGAAATGGGTTATTCTCTGCTCCCTTGTTGTCATTATCCAAAACAACAATAAATCTGAATTCTCCTCAGGATTTGAGTCAAAAATTGCAAACAACCCGGTTTTCCGATGTTATTCCTGCAGCAGAGGCAGCAGCAGCATCCTTACACAACTCTGTTCCTCCAGATTTGGACATGTGATGCCCTTCAATTGCTATTAAAGCCAGCGATTTTGTTGCCATGGCACTCGTCCTAGTGGTGGATTGACTGAGTCATCCTGGTGAATCAGTTCTCAGCCCTCTGGCTCCACATGTGGAGTGGACTTAACGCACTGTGGGTTTCCAGTCACACACACATGAATCAGACTGTGATTTTGTTTTGGAAATGGATTCACTGTTGTCTTTATTTTATAACTATTCAGTTGTAATTGTGCCTTTATCATGCAAAATGTAGTTTATTTTACATTTAAATTGATTTATGACTTGAGCGTGTGTGTAAAACGTATCCCTTTATTTAACATCCCTTGTTGGTGAGTCATTATTAAATTGGGTACAATCGCAGACTGAATGGCAACCCGTGGGAGAGGATGAGGGCCAAAGACTGTTCAGGACTAAGCCATATGAGAAACTCTCTCTGACACTCTAGGACAGACTTGAACGCGACTGCCGTGTCGAAGTCATCTATCGTTTCACTCTGTTTTCTGCTCGTGGTGCTTGTATGTGCTGCTGTGCTACATGCCAATTTATTTCGCAGTGTATAGCTATTAAGAGTAAGTTACTGTGCCTCTGATGAGTTCTGCCATTTCTGTTTGACCTTTAATAAAACACATAACTGTGATCCCCCGTTTGTTGTTCTTTATCTGTTTGTGTCACATTCAAAGAGACATGGTGAGCTTCTTCCTGTGTTTCACGGTTATATTAATATGACTAAAGGTTATATTGAACACAGTATATTGAAATATTGCATAAGAAACTACACTTCCACTGAGTTACAGCAAACGTCTTGATGATTGGGAAGATGTGAATGAAAGAAAAGTAGGCCAACACACCTTCTAGGCCCTTCCAGTCTACTATGTTTAGCTTATAATCTTTGAAAAATTGCATTTTAGACCAAATCAATCAACTTGTTTTTGACAAAATCATTTTGGAAGTACCTGTTTAAGCATCATGTGCTCATTTGTGTCATAGATACAAGAGAAACATGGAGAGAAAGAGAGAGGATTGGTCGTCCAACATATTATTAGCAAAGATAAATCGGCCTATTTGTAAAATTAAGAAACATTTAATTCAACACAACAATGATGAAAGGCCTACTGGTCTTTATGTATTTGTATTTATCTCATCTCATCTAATCTTCACTCTCTTATCCGGGGTCGGGTCGCGGGGGCAGCAGCTTTAGCAGGGGACCCCAAACTTCCCTTTCCCGGGCCACATTAACCATCTCTAACTGGGGGATCCTGAGGCGTTCCCAGGCCAGTGTGGAGATATAATCTCTCCACCTGGTCCTGGGTCTTCCCAGAGGCCTCCTCCCAGCTGGACGTGCCTGGAACACCTCCTATATTAAATTGGGCCTAGCAGCTAGGGCGGCATCAAGCCTGTACACACAGCTTTTTACAGTGCATACTATACTAAGATATTACCACGATCATTATTAACATATTCATATATTTATACATCATATGTTAATGTTAAACATACATTATGAAAGCACATTGAATCTTTCAGCTCAATGTATCTGTGCTTGTCTACCTTAGTGCCTAAAAGCCAGTAAGCCTATCATTAAGGTTGTAAATGTATTTATTATTTTCTCACAAATGTATCTCTGCTAATAATATGTTGATTTCATTTTAATGTGTATTTTTGAAGAAACAAAAGCGTCAGGGTTATTATCGCCTCCTGCAGTGACTCCAAAGACCCCCTTTTGAAGGTCTTTGCTGAAGAGAAAAGAGAAAGGCTTTTATTCTGAAAACCGTCCCAGGGGAAGACTTCAGCGGAAACCAGACTGTTGGTTTCAGGAAATCAAGTGGTGGAAAAAAGGAAAAATAACTTTTTGCATGAGGTAAAATTAAACGTGATGTTATGAGTCGTGTTTCGCAGCACCTGCACATTATTTTCCAGTATTTTTTGGTGCATTTCTGCAGAGAAAAGAGTTCGATTTAATAATTATTTTACAAAATAATTCAAATAAGTGCTATCAAATTATATTGAGCTCCCCAGGGCAACTCAATTGTTTGGAAGGATATAGGTTATTATTATTATTATGATTATGATTATTATTAGTAGTAGTATGTTGTTTTTATTGTTTTGTTAATATATGGAGGACTAAACATGACTTAAGTCTCAATAAATTCATGAATCAATAAATGAATAAATTAACCTCATTAACATGTGGACACAGAAATAAAATAATGTAGGTAAACAAAACTTTTAAAAATAAATATAAAGAATTTATTTATTTACCTTATATAATTTGATCAACCCTCCACACCTATGGAGGACTAAACATGATTTATGTCTCAATTATGACGACATAAATGCATGAATAAATAAATAAATGCAACAATAAATGGGACTTCCTACCTCATTAACATATGGACACAGAAAAACAGAAATAAATGAATGTAGGTGAACAAAAATGTAGAAATGTATAATATAATAAATGTAAAGCATTTATTTATTTAAAGAATGCATTCATTTATTCTTTCATTTATTTATTTGTTTATACATTTATCCATGCATTTATTTATTATTAATTTAGTTATTTATTTAAACATGTATTCATGCAGTTGCTATTAATTTATTTATGTATTTATTTCTATATTCATTCACACATTTATTGATGCTCTTATTCATTTATTGAGACTTAAAGGTTGAATATGTAGAATGAGCAGAACACCGCCATCGAGTGACAACAAAATATAATTCCAGCAGTCGGGTTGCCAGGTTTGTCAGAGTGTTTCAGGCAATCAGCCTTCGCCATGTCAAGCGTAACGACTAATTCCGACTAATCAATTCATTTTACAACAGTATTTAACGTTGGCAAGTCTTCAACTGGAAGTCTGGAGACAGACCCGGCCCAGTAGCCTCCAGGAGACTAGAGTCTGTTTGAGACTGTTTGAACCCGTCCCCACCTTAAAAACAAGTACTAGAGGCGTTTGACTGACAGTTACTGTTAGCCGTTACAGCTAAGTAAACATGAAAGTTAGCTCACCGATCAAGGAGAAACGAGGCCATTTTGGCTTTTTAATGCCGTTGAACTCCTTTATTTCAGTCCATGGAGTGAATGCTTGGCCTATGGTTTTTGTGCCAGACTACAGTAGCTGCACCAAACAACAGACAACCCTGGCAACCCACAATGCCCAATGCTATTGGCTGGTAAAGTCATTGTTAGACCCGTTAAAATATATATATATTAATTCAGACTAAATATACATTTTATGGAAAGCAATAGTTCATTCTGTACCCCTCAAAACGCCCCTTGTGTGTATAATTTTTTTTAGAAATATATCCTACTACTGTGCCGGTGAAACAGTGGTTAGAGCAGTCGCCACATGTAAAGAGGCAGCGGCCGCAGGTTCGACTCCCTCTCCCCCTCACCCCATTTCTGTCCTATCCAATAAAAGGCTTGAAAAGCTACCTAAAAACAATATTTAAAGAAATATAAATATAGTTTTTAATAAAAACTCTACATATTCAACCTTTAAGTCATGTTTAGACCTCCATGGGCGGCAGTAGCTCAGCCCATAGGTGACTTGGCTGGGAACCGTAGGGTCACTGGTTCAAGTCCTGGTGTGGACCATGTATAGAGCGTGGATGGCTGGAGAGGTGCCAGTTCATCTCCTGGGCACGGCCGAGGTGCTGTTGAGCAAGGCACCAAAACCCCAACTGTTCGGGGTGCCGGTGACTGGCAGCCCCCTGGCTCTAACATCTCTCCTTAATTGCATGTATAGGTCCTGTCTGTGCATGTGTGTATTTCGGGCCTGTGTGTGTAACATGATTAATAATAAGAGTGAAAAAAATTAATTTACCCGTTGCAATAATAAAGTCTTCTTCATACACACCAGTTGGTGGTGAAAACAAAACCCACGGAAAGGCTTTTATTGTGAAGCCCGTCGCACCGGAAGGCTTTGCTGTCGTTAGCGGAAGCCAGACTGTTAGCTTCAGGAAATCAGTTGGTGGAAGAAGAAGAAAAAGCTTTTTTCTTTCCGTAATCAAAACCTCTTTAATGGTTAAATAAACACCGGAGCAGCCGACACACTGAAGCCCAAATGGACCCTCGGGTTATAACAGTGAATCTTCGGTGTGTCCGTCGATAGAGGCCCCGGGGCCGGGACCAGAACCAGAACCACGGCCCTGGTGGACTGACGGACACAACCAGCGCTGCGTTTTCGCGACACCGGCGGGCTGCTGGCATGCCGTCTGCGGGGGAAGTGTAGTGTGTTAGCCTGCCTCCTCACCGCCCCAATGAAAGAGTACAAAGTGGTGGTGCTGGGCAGCGGCGGCGTCGGGAAGTCCGCGCTCACCGTCCAGTTCGTCACCGGCACCTTCATCGAGAAATACGACCCCACCATCGAGGACTTCTACCGCAAGGAGATCGAGGTGGACTCGTCCCCGTCCGTGCTGGAGATCCTGGACACGGCGGGGACGGAGCAGTTCGCCTCCATGAGGGACCTGTACATCAAGAACGGACAGGGCTTCATCCTGGTGTACAGCCTGGTCAACCAGCAGTCTTTCCAGGTACCTCCAGGGTTATTATGCACCGACATGTCTGGAGCAAAAACCCCCAGGAAGCTGCACTCTTTTTAGATTAAGAGCTTTTCTGGTTACCTTGTAGGACACAAAAGTCTTTATTATCTGCTTATAAGATCAGATAAGATCAGAGACAGATGCACAATACAAAACATAACAACAAGGAACAAAGTAACAGTTACAATTAGCTTAAAAGAGTAGTTTTTAAACGGTTTATTGGTGTTTTTGTACTTTCTGTATTTATTTAGCTAAGACTTTATTGGTTATCCTATACTGTATTTATATATATATATATATATATTTATTTTTTATACCTCCCTTTTGTTTTTGTAATCTGCTGGAAACTCAATTTCCTTGCAGGGGTTCATGCCAAAGGATCAATAAAGTAAAAATAATAATAATATATAATAAGTTAAGTACTTTGTACTATATAAATACTCTGTTACAAGTAATAATTATAATAATAATGATAAGTTAAGTACTGTTTACTATATAAATACTCTGTTTGTTTGTTTACTATATAAATACTTTGTTACAAGTAATAATAATAATAATAAGTTAAGTACTGTTTACTATATGAATACTCTGTTACAAGTAAAAAATACTAATAATAATAACAAGTTAAGTACTGTTTACTATATGAATACTCTGTTACAAGTAAAAAATACTAATAATAATAATAAGTTAAGTACTGTTTACATATGAATACTCTGTTACAAGTAAAAAATACTAATAATAATAACAAGTTAAGTACTGTAAACTATATGAATACTCTGTTACAAGTAAAAAATACTAATAATAATAACAAGTTAAGTACTGTAAACTATATGAATACTCTGTTACAAGTAAAAAATACTAATAATAATAACAAGTTAAGTACTGTAAACTATGTAAATACTCTGTTACATGTAGAAACCCTGCATTCAAAACATTACTTTAATAAAGGTACAAAAGTATAAACATCAAAATGCTCTTAAAGTAGTAAAAGTATTCATTATGCAGAATGGCCCAGGTCAGAATATTATATTGAATTGTCTTTATTGTGATTGAACCAGTTCAATGAAATTCACAGTACAATCCCTTAAAGTGCAGAAATAATTTAACATTAAAAGGTTGTTTTAATATCAATATTATTAGGTTGTACTTATTGATAGATGAATATTGCAGCTGATAAAAGTGGGGGTAATTGTGTTTACCTTATATACTGCTGTGTAGCTTAATCTATAATAATATATGTTATTTCATTTGTTGATATTATTTTTGTTAATATTCTGAATCTGTAAAGAACTAAAGTTGCCAAATAAATGCGGTGGAGTAAAAAGTACAATAATTCCTCTAGTGGAGTAGAACAATAGTAAAATAAGTAGTAAAGTATATAAAGATTGTGCTAAAGTTCAGTAACTTATAACAAAACGTGTCTGAAACAAACTCTCAGCTCTTTTTAAATCTGCAGATATTTCTGTTTGTTCCCGTATTTTAGTAAACAAAACTATTTATCGATTCTTTATAACTGCACTGCGACTTCTATTCCTTTGCTATTCTTTGTTGTATTTTATTTAAAATTATTTCATTTGCTTGTTTTTGTTTTATATAATTATTCTACCTGAATGTAATTTTATGCCTTATTTTCCAATGCTTTTAATCTTTCACGTTGGGCACTTTGAATCACCTTGTTGTTGAAGGTGCTATACAACTAAACTTGCGTTGAAGTCCACTCACACACCTTAAAGCACACACCTTTAACTGTGCACAGCATTTAAAACACTGTATTGGGGTGTGTTTACTGCCTCGTTGCAGAGCCTTGCACCATCCAAATGTTACTTTCTTATTCAAAGACAGAGATTAATTTGATGTTAAATACAATCCATACATCAGCTTATCATATGATGCTCTCGTGGTGAATTGGCATCGTTGTATAGGCTGCTCTGTGGCATCTGGTGCATTGCAATACATAATTACCTTAAAGCCACACTGTATTTGCTTGTAGAGAGATAAAAAACTCATTTTGAAAAGCAAGAATCATGTGGATGTTTGTTATACCGCACATAACGTGTTCACTTTGAAGCAATCGGATAAGGCAAGAGACATGAAATCATGTTTAAGGAAGTCACGGTGACTTTTTTAGCAAACCCGCAAAGAAACATGTGAGTGTGTGTGCGACATTATTTAAATATGAAATGTGTCGTAAACTGGTTAACCACTTAACCGAGCCTGCGAAACAGATTCAGGGTTCAAACGTGTGCAGGAACAGGAGGCCACATCTTTGTGTCACACTAACCAAAACCTTTGGATTTGGCCAAACTGAGTTTAACAGAAAACGCACAATATTGAATTGTCATTAAAAAAGAAAGCCATAATATAAAGGTTTAATAAAAAGTGCAATACTTGTGTAATCAAGGAGCAGTGTCCCTGTTTCCATACTTAGTCCACTTTTTTACAGTGTGTACTTTACCAATATTCTAATTCTCATTGTAAACTATTTTCACAGTTTATACACAAAAAAATTGTGTACTTAAATGAGTGATAGAGCGACACATCGGTGAGCAGACATTATCCGCCGATATTTGCGTTTGTTGTGTTTCATATCAACCGATGCGGACTGCTGCGTGTGCCGATAGTTTTCTCCCAGCATCATTTACAGACGGGCGTCCACAGGCAGCTCCGTGTTGCTGCAGACGCCTTTTTAAAATTAGATAGATGTACTTTTTTTAAAAGAATTGAGACTCGTAACATTATTGAGTCATTTTTAGGATGTTAATTGAGGGAACAAAAGTAGAATCGGCTTAAGAAAATCACCAGTCCATATCGGTCCTCGGCTTAGGCTGATGGAAGAAAATCCATATGAGTCGATCCCTAACTTGAATCTTTTCTACAAACAGGAAATGATGACCAAACTCCAACTTTGGAAAACCGTTGCCAAATAATCTTAATCTTATTTTTTATTTGTTTACTAAAATATTTCTTTATCTGTTTCACCACATTACTTGATTATTTACATCTGCACGTCTGATGTTTACGTCAACATCACACAGTCAACTTTTACATTACGACTTTTTTGACTTCACCTAATTTTCTCACTTTTCCATCTGAGAAAAAGTTTGTCATGTGTAATTAAAAAACAGCTGATTAGATGTCACAGTCTGCTGTTTTCATGAGAAACCCCACACTCATGTCCTCTCCCTCTTCATCCTCCAGGACATCCGACCAATGCGAGACCAAATAGTGCGAGTGAAGCGCTTCGAGAAGGTGCCGCTGATCCTGGTCGGGAACAAAGTGGACCTGGAATCTGAGCGCGAGGTGGCCGGGTCGGACGGACGAGCTCTGGCTCAAGAGTGGGGCTGCCCTTTTATTGAAACTTCTGCCAAGAGCAAGACCATGGTGGACGAGCTGTTCGCGGAGATCGTCCGACAGATGAATTATTCCACGCTGCCGGAGAAGCAGGAACAGTGCTGCACGGCCTGCGTGGTGCAGTGAGGAAGAGGTACACGCACTTCTATTCCTATCCTCCTTTGCATTTCATATTCGGGTTGACCCAAAGCACAGTTGGTCGCTCGCTAATTTACAAAATGTGATGAAATGTCCCCGCGGTGTCTCAGGAGAAATGTGACAAACGGGTGACTGCATGGTGTCTCGGTGCGGTGTGAGGGAGAGGAGCGGTTCAGCTGAGAGTGAGAAAGACAGAGTGGGTGGGCGCCGCTCCTCCGTGCAAAACCGTTGGTTCAGCTTGTTATCATAAGATCGCAGAAAGTATGTGGCGTGACGAGCGCAACCGTATGAGCAGATCAGGGCCGCAGAGACTTAATGAAGCAGGCCGTCCTGTGAGCCGAGCTGGAGAGAGAGGAAAATGTGACATCCTGAAAAAGAAACGATGTTCCAAAACAGGAAGTTCACGCTAGATTCTGTGAAACATGTTGCCTGCGTTGACTCCACAGATGCACACTGCGAATGCCCAT
Source organism: Echiichthys vipera (assembly GCF_963691815.1). Classification (NCBI taxonomy): domain Eukaryota; kingdom Metazoa; phylum Chordata; class Actinopteri; order Perciformes; family Trachinidae; genus Echiichthys; species Echiichthys vipera. Next base: position 7,808,497 of record NC_139831.1, read on the forward strand.
CTTGTGGTATTAATAAGCTGTTTTGTCTCTTTTTTGTTATAGATGTCGTCCGGATCACCACGAGGATTTTGATGAACCGTGAACCTGGGGACAAACTGACAAAAACTTGCCGCAGCGGGTAAAGTTTCTGTCGGATGGGGTTTCTGACTGTCTATCACAGAGCATCTGACAGGGAAGACGTCGGTCCTATTTTTGATATCATAACTGCTAGAAGACGTTTCTGCTGCAACCTTAACGGCCTTTGAGATCACCCAGGATGGATGAAGTCAGACGGACAGACTTGTAACGAGCGAGAACGGCCATCTGTGAATTTCAGTCTCTCTCTGTCTCTCTCTCTCTCTCTCTCTCTCTCTCTCTCTCTCTCTCTCTCTCTCTCTCTCTCTCTCTCTCTCTCTCTCTCTCTGTCTCTCTCTCTGTCTCTCGTTTAGTCGGAAGTATCCCTGAAATAATAAGCAGGAGTGTTTGTGAGGTTACAGCTTCTTTTTAAAGCTGCTATAATCACTATTATATACTTTATTATTACTTGTATTATGTCTCAAGTTTGGAATTTGACAAAAGTATTTCATAGCATTGAAACATTTTGACTTTTAAGCATGCACACTTCAACCTGTTTGCTGCCCAGGTGTGCGACTCGCTTTATTTTGAAAATCTTCATCTAGAAGAAATAGTTCTTCTAACTGACACAAACTACAGCAGCGTGTACAACGAGGGGTTGTTTTTAGCTTCAGGAAATTTAGACAGGATGTACGACTTTGCGGATTAAACCTGTAACATCAAGAATTCACTTTTTTTGTAGCCTGGAGCAGCCAAACCCATCTGAAAACATGCATGCTCAAAATTGAAAATGTTCTACTAAATCAACTTGAAGTGATAGAGGAAGAGCCATTTTACTGTTTTTAGCCTGTCGGAGTCTCTAGGAGGCACGAGTTGCGCGGACGCAGGTCTTCCATTTTCACATTTCTCGAGGAGTCTCTGTGGGAGAATGATTTTGGAACGACCAAATGACGCTCACAGTGCGTATTTGTGTTTGACTACATGACGTGTGTTGCTTTGAAATCCAGGAGACGCTGATTTCTCCTCAAATAACTCCCGCTGCCATGTGGTTTGATAAAAGTTCTGGCACAGTTAATCCGATTTAACTTTGTATTTTTTTTCTTTTTCTTATAGTAACCTATTTATTAAAGACTAACGACATGGGTAGCCGGTTTTAAACTTTTAATTTTATACTAGTTCTTTCCGCTTTTTGTGACTTTTCAGGATACATGGTACATTGTTCTGTTTTTTTGAAGCTGAGGATTTAACAGAGCCTTAAATCATTTCTGTTGCACCCTGATCTCATGTTTCTTTTCTTCTTCTTCTTCTTCTCAAAGATATATAAAAAAAAAAAGCTGTTGTCATTTGGTAATAAACATGCTGGCCTTTCTGCTTTTGTCATTGGGCACAGTTACAGTGTTATCTTTGATTGAGTACATTCACCCGGTGGCCAGAAACACGACTATGAACATCAATGTTGCTCTTGTGGGGCAGAGTAACCAGCTAAAGTTTAGTGCAGGAGAAGTGCTCTTGTTTCCTCTTCTAAACTCAATGGTCACATGCTCATATTGAAACAGTTTTTCACTGCTGTAGTTCGTCCATACTGACCAAAAGTTTACAACAGTACAGAGACGAATATTAAGTCAGTGTTAGACAGGGTACCCGAGTATCCATCAAACTCTTTCAATCTCATCTCATCTCCTCTTCAGCCTCTTATCCGGGGTCAGGTCACGGGGACAGCAGCTTTAGCAGGGGACCCCAAACTTCCCTTTCCCGGGCCACATTAACCAGCTCTAACTGGGGCATCCCGAGGCGTTTCCAGGCCAGTGTGGAGATATAATCTCTCCACCTGGTCCTGGATCTTCCCCGAGGCCTCCTCCCAGCTGGACGTGCCTGGAACACCTCCCTAGGGAGGCGCCCAGGGTTCATCCTTACTAGATGATCCTGAACCACCTCAACTGGCTCCTTTCAACGCAAAGGAGCAGCGGCTCTACTCTGAGTTCCTCACAGATGGCTGAACTTCTCTTCTCTACCCTACCCTATCTCTAAGGGAGACTCCAGACCCCCTCCTGAGAAAACACATTTCGGCCGCTTGTACGCTTGCACCCGCGACCTCGTTCTCTCGGCCATGACCCAGCTTTCATGACCATAGGGGAGGGTAGGAACGAAGATTGACCGGTAGATCGAGAGCTTTGCCTTCCGGCTCAGCTCTCTTTTCATCACAACGGTGCGGTAGAGCGACTGCAACATCGCCCCCTCTGCTCCGATTCTCCGGTCAAACTCATGCTCCATCGTCCCCTCACTGGTGAACATGATCATGAGTAAGGACTCATTCAAAACTCTTTCAATGTACATGTGAATGTTGTGTTTAGAGCTGAAAGAATCAGTTAATCGCTGCAAAAATAGCAGAAAATGGTGTTTTCAGCCTCTCAAATATGACAATTTCCTGCTTTCCTGTGTTTTCTATCATTAAACTGAATGTCTTTGGACAAAACGAGACATTTACTAATGTTTTACTATTTTCTGAAACTCTATGGACCAAAACTATCTAGGAAATAATCTGTTAGTTGCAGCCCTAATGGTTTTATACACACTTCTAATCTAATAAATACGTTATAACTCGTAGTCTTGAAAACATATGTATTGTTGGTTGGTTGGTTGGTTGGTTTCCTCGTACAGACAAGAAACAGAAAGGATTTTTTTTGTTTTATTTTACAGTAACTATGTAGAGTAGCATGACCCCACAGGTGTGATGCTGGTGCTGATATCTGACAGAGAAAATGAGTTGACACTTTCTGAAGCTGCATCGTCTAAAAATACCAGCTCACAGAGACAGGCCACACTTTCCACTTCCTCGTTGCTGTGTGTGTTTTCACGCACCAGGCTGGCTCAGTTTGGGCGCTTCTGCAAGTTTTTTTTCTTGCATTTATGCCGCTGTAGTTTCCACATCCCACAGAGGGCAAAGCTGCCTCCTCTTCCTCTCGCTCTGCGGTTGTCGGGCGGAGCTGCTGGGTGCTCTCTGAGTCCATGTGCATCCTTCACAGAGCAGGCGGCTGCTGCTGTGTGACGTCTCTGAATCAGCACGGCCACCACCGCTCCTCCAAGCTCCTTAAGGGAGGGGGGGGGACTTGTTTGGGTGTCTTGTCCTGGTTCCTGCTGGGTTTATTTTTGTCCAGAGTTTTAGGTGGAGACATTTATACAGAGAAAAACTCCACAGTGCAACTGGGTTGACAGCTGCTATGAAACAAACTCCAGTTTAACAAAAAGAAAGTAGGTTATTTGTTTAAGTTGTATCTCGGGGTGATTATCTGGTGATAGTCTGTTCAATTAAATCAAGTGAACTAGTGTTTGGAGCTCCAGTGTGTTCCTTCACACGCTCAGTGTCATGTAAAATAGTTATAACACGTTATTTATATAGATGAAAAAGAATAGACGTCTTTATTGTCTTTGTGGCAGAGCGACAATGACATTGGAGATGCAACACAAGACAACACGCAACAGATAATACGGTTAATAAGTACATCTGAATGAATATTAAAGCTGTGGATGTGGTATAAAAATACTGTATTTACAACAAAATGTATATATTTCACATATGTTTTGACAGCAACAGATATATATATTACAGTAAGTAATGTAGTAATTAATTAATTCTATTTTAAATCATTTTATTAATTCCTGTTTTATCATCTTGGTAACTTTTCCCATGACTCTTATCGTCCTCCATGAGTACACGTGGTTTTGGTGATTTTTAGGTTGAACAAAAGTCAAAGTGTGTGAGACTCAGGTTTCATTTAAGTTTTCAGGGGTGGAAGAAGTTTCAGATGCTTAAGTAAAAATAGCAATAAAGCAACGTAAAATTACCCTGTTAAAACCCAAATCCTGCATCCTCACCTTAAATGCGTCAGCAGGAGTCAAAGAAAGTTTTGGCATTTAGTCCTTAAAGTGTAATTCCGGCGCAAAATCCTCCCATGGTCTTTTTTGGCACTTACACTCATCAAATAAGCCATGGAGACAGTTTTATTTAGTGTATGAACTATTAACGTAGAAATCCAAGAGAGATGCTAACAGCCGAATGTGGCTAACATGGATTAGATCGGTGCTTTAAGGTGAAGGCATTAAAACTTCTTTTTTACATTTACATGACATTAGAAATGGTGTGCCACCCATCAATACGTCCAGCTGTAAGGAGGCTTTGGGGAAGACCCAGGACCAGGTGGAGAGATTAGATCTCCACACTGGCCTGGGAACGCCTCAGGATCCCCCAGTTAGAGCTGGTTAATGTGGCCCGGGAAAGGGAAGTTTGGGGTCCCCTGCTAAAGCTGCTGCCCCCGCGACCCGACCCTGGATAAGCGGTTGAAGATAAGATGAGAAATGGTGTGACACCCACCAATTCTATCAGGCTGATGTGCACTTTTTTAAAATTCAAACCCCTTCAGTTAACTCATTAAAACAGTCTCTGATGGGCTTTCTTACGCATCTTACGGTGATTTAACAGCTGTTAAACCACCTCATGGACTGTATAAAAGTCCAATATTTCTGAAATATAGTGGAAGTAAAGCTTGAAGTCACAGAAAATGGAATAACTCAAGTACAAGTGTTTCACCAAATGTGTACTCCACTGACCTCGACATCTTTTGACCCCCGAGTTCCCACAGGGTTGATGTGAGGCAGCTTGTCACTGAAGTGGAAATATCACCGGAGGTAATGGGCCCCCGGGGCGCCGCCCTCGGTCCCGTACAAACGTTGATGCCCTGATTCCTCTGTGGAGCCCCGTCAGCAGGTTTGCTGGTGTACACCTGCATGCTCCAGATGCAGGAAGTCTTTACATCACACGCCGCCCGGATCTTCCTGACCCCATTTTCGCAGGTGTGCTTGCTTGTCATAAACTGAAAGGACAGAAACTCTTTTTTATGAAAGACACAGGCACTTTTCACTCTCTTTTAGACTTGATATGAGACGTCCGGATGATGATGTACTGGTCCAGGGGACTGGATCTGTGAAAAACAGGGCTGTGCTGGACTGAACCCTGGATCTGTGCACTTCCTGTTCTTCCAGTCGTCTGAACAGAAATAATGTTTGTCGACTCAAGTACAATCTTTTCAGTGTGTACCAGCAGCTTTCCAACCTGATCAGATTTAACTTCCACCACAGCAGGACAGCAGCCCTCTTGTCAGGGGAACGCAGGACATTTTTATTCATATGGTAAATGGTGAATGGACTTGTACTTCAATAGCGCCTTTCTAGTCTTCTGACTACTCAAGGCGCTTTAACAGTACTTGTCACATTCACCCATTCACACAGATGGCAGTGGACATACCATCTACTCTAATCTAATCTAACCATTCACACCATATTCACACATATGCAGCACAGGGAGCAATTTGGGGTTCAGTGTCTTGCCCAAGGACACTTTGACATGTGGACCGGGGGACCTGGGGATCGAACCTGCACCTACAGATGTCCGTCCTCCACAGAGCTGGGTCTGTCTGATGTTCCTGTCTCTAATAGGGAAGGTTTTCGTTGCCACTGTACTCTACAGGGGAATTGTTGGGTCTGTGTAAATCATAAAAACGTCGTAGAGTGTGGTCTTTACCTACTCTGTAAAGTGTCCTGAGATAACTTTTGTTATGATTTGGCACTATAAATAAAACTGAATTGAATTGAACCGGCAATCTCTCGAATGGAAGACGACCCACTCTACTACTGAGCTACAGCTGCCCCTATTTATTTACAAATAGACGGATAGAGAATATGTATATAAAACAAACAATGACTTTATTGACAGTAAGACATCCGTGCATAGGGTTGTGAAATAAATGTTGAATTATTCAAACTAATATCAAAGGACATTTGTCAAAAAAATGTCATTTATGCCTCTGTGACTGGCATGTTTTTGTGTTGTCCGTCCATTTCTTTTGAGCGTGATATCTCAGGGAGGATGAAAGCATATATCAAGATATGAAGATACACAATTACATCGTCTAAATTCATAATAACAAGCACATTAACTCAAAATTTCAGAAACTCTGATGTGAAATATTTTTATAATAGTTTATATTTTGCACTAAAGTTTTGGATAAAATTAGAAAAGCAGTGCATTTATAGCACTTTTCAGGAGAAGATGCCATAAAAGTGCTTCACAACATGAGCTAAAATAGTTTGTAAAATACAAAACAACAGTCGTGCAACAGAGACTAAAACAGACTGGTCAAATGGGTCTTGAGCTGCTTTTTTAAGTATCCAGTGGGAGAGAGTTCAACAGTTTAGCAGCTACAACCTCAAAAGCTCTATATAGATTAATATATATCTATATATATCTATATATCTATAGATATATAGATATATAGATATTGCCCAGTCCCAGTGGGAGAGAGTTCAACCGCTTAGCAGCTACAACCTCAAAAGCTCTATATAGATTTATCTATCTATATCTATAGATATATCTATATCTATAGATATAGATATATCTATAGATATAGATACAACCTCATATATATATATTTATATAGATAGATAGATAGATAGATAGATAGATAGATAGATAGATAGATAGATAGATAGATAGATAGATATAGATATCGCCCAGTCCCAGTGGGAGAGAGTTCAACTGTTTAGCAGCTACAACCTCAAAACCTCTTTTTATTTTGAGCCTGGAGCGAGAACCAGCAGACAGAGACCTGTTGTAGGGCTGCAGCAGCTCTTTAATGGAGCTAAATATATATACACACATATACACACCCCTGGTATTGTGTGTGTTTAAAGCGGTCACAGCTCCAGGCCTCTGGGTGGCAGCGCAGCGTGGTGCTCCGCTGTGACGTCACTGGTCCGGAGCGGAAGTTCCCGTGTGTGTGTGTGTGTGTGTGCAGGATGAGCTGAGAGAGGAAAGGGCTGTGAAGAGGCTTTAAAAACACATAAAAACACTTAAAAAACCCTGAACTCTGAGAGCAACCATGAAGTCAGTGTTTGTAACCGTCGGCACCACGAGCTTCGATGACCTCATTGAACGCATCACGTGTCCAGACACCGTTCAGGTGAGTTACGTCTGCACCTGCGGCTGCACTCATCACTAACTTAGATATATATATATTTATATAATATATAACTTATATATTACAGAAGTAACCATCTACAGAACTGTATAAATACTCAGCTACACGTAAAAGAAGAAGAATGTCTAACAATAAAATGAAAGTACTATCTTTTATTTGTATTTTACTTTGATATTTTGATTCTACATCTCTTAGTAAATATTATTTTTGCTCTCTTAAATTACAGAATGTGTTCAAATATTTTTTACATTTATATTTTTATATCATCCATGGTAATCCTAACCCTCCTGTGAATGTTTAACACGGTTTTTGCTTCATATTTACGACTCTTCCTCATTTATTTTTACTTTTCCTCATTTATTTATGACTTTTCCTCATTTATTTTTACTTTTCCTCATTTATTTACGACTTTTCCTCATTTATTTATGACTTTTCCTCATTTATTTATGACTTTTCCTCATTTATTTTTACTTTTCCTCATTTATTTACGACTTTTCCTCATTTATTTATGACTTTTCCTCATTTATTTACAACTTTTTCTCATTTATTTATGACTTTTCCTCATTTATTTATGACTTTTCCTAATTTATTTACGACTTTTCCTAATTTCTTATGACTTTTCCTCATTTATTTTTACTTTTCCTCATTTATTTACGACTTTTCCTCATTTATTTATGACTTTTCCTCATTTATTTACAACTTTTTCTCATTTATTTATGACTTTTCCTCATTTATTTATGACTTTTCCTCATTTATTTTTACTTTTCCACATTTATTTTTACTTTTCCTCATTTATTTATGACTTTTCCTCATTTATTTATGACTTTTCCTAATTTATTTACGACTTTTCCTAATTTCTTATGACTTTTCCTCATTTATTTGACTTTTCCTAATTTACTGGGAACAACTGGGAAAACCTTAAATTGAAATTATTACATGTTTTCGTCGTCCTGTACACATATTTGTCGCATCCGTGTTCCTTTTTGTCAATTTGATAATTTTAATGATTGACTCATGATAATTATTATCTATTTTACAATAAAAACTATTTAGAAATGTTTGAAATTGTTTGTTTTTGCTGAGGTTAATTTGACCCTGTTTGAAAACACGCTACTGTCCGTGATAATGGAAATTACTTTCATTCCAAATATTATAAATAACACAAAATAGTACTTACAAATAATATTCTTACTTTAAAACACACAAACAAATATCCCCCGATCCAACTTTAGATCCATCTGTAGGATTTCTTCCCTTTTTCTGTATATTTCCTAAGTCAGGTTGTACTGTAGGTGTTCTGGATGTTTAAGGAGGTGTTAAGGCGCTGTGTTGAATTTAAAATGATATTTAGGTAGTCAACAAATACACAACGAGCACCTGACATAAAAACCTGAGTAACAACTTTGATTAAGGTCATTTTCTGGATGTTAAATAGCTTTGGTCAAACTGACCCAAAGGAGAAACGGATAAATCTGAGAATAACAGGAGGGGTAATTATTACACTGCTTTTTATTTTTGATAACTGTAATTTTACTTTTTTTCCGTAGTCACTTTTTTTTATCAAGTTTCACAGACATACAATGCACATATGCAACAAAGATGACAGGGACAAAATGAATGACCTGAAGTAAATAAAATGTATAGAAACAAACAAATATCAACAATAGAAATGAAAAAACAAACACTTAAACACAAAAAATGGTCCTTATAATAATAATAAAAATAGATGCCATACTATTTATCACCTTACATTTGCACTACTTCCATTAGCACATTCTGTATTATTGTGACAGCTCTGAATCATCACTTCACTGCTGTTTTTATCCTTTATTTGTACTAATTAATTCTTTGTGTATCTGTGTTTTAAATGTGTCGTATAAGATACTGGGGGACCTACATTTCTCTCAGTATCAATTAAGTATTTGTCTGTTGCATTGTTCTCATTATTACTGAATGAAGGTGTAAGCGGTATCTGGATGGGAATTGATATGATTTTATTTATTCCTGATCAATTTTCTATGTTGAAAAGAAGTCGACCTCTGCAGGTTTTCAGCATCAACGCAAATAATTTATTATCTCTGCATCTGAAAACAGTGAAAGTGTAATGAGAGAACATGTACGACTGTCTTTTTTATTTAGAAAACATCTGCTGAAGCAAAACTGTGACGCATCGGACCGTTTCTTCCTCTCTGCCGCGAATTCTCATTGCAAGTTTCCTGCCGTGTTTGACTTTGACGTCATTGTTTCACAATGAACTTTGAGAAAAACGTGACTCACCGGTTAAAGGAATTTATCAAATCTGAGGCAAACGATTCTGGTTCTGACTCCACTTTGTTACCAGTTCTCAACTAGAACCGGTTCTCGAGTCCCATCCCTAAAGCAGAAGCTACGTTAATGTTGTAGTTGGTCGATATGGAGCTAATGTTATTAATACTTCATATACTGTTGGGTAGTTTACTTGATGATAATTCATCATATTGTGTAAAATGGGCATTTTTTTGTGTACAGTCGTCATCTGAAAAGTAAATAGGAAGCAAGAGATAGAAGAAAGTGTACAAAACATTAAAGTAACGTAAAAATCAATATATTCAAGTTAAATATCTCAAATTTGTGCTGAGTAATCACACTTTACCTACTTCCCACCACTATGTTTACTACTAACAGGACATTAAGTACAGAATTTAGGCCGTTCATTTTAGAAAACTTGCAATTTAAAAATACATTTTCACAGCAGATCTTTTATTGTAGCACAGGTATAAACATTAATGATAGTTCAGCTCTGAACTGTGACCTTTGAATGTAGCGTGGCCGATAACAATGTTATTAAAAACAAATAAGAAACATGAAACTAGAGCTGCGATTAGTGAGGAAACTTCAGAATATTTGATCACTGCAGCAAAACGTGAAGTCCATTTTCCAGGACTTTTAAAATGCAACAACAAAGTGTGAACTTGTGACCAGTTGTATAATAAGGTTTGATTTGTCCTCGCAGGCTTTAAAGGCTCGTGGATACGAGCGTTTGGTCCTTCAGGTTGGAAGGGGATCGCTTCTTCCAGCTGCTGACAGCTGCCCACATGTTCGACTGGAGGCGTATCGATTCAAAGACTCTATAGCAGAAGACATCAAGCAGGCCGACCTGGTCGTCAGCCACGCAGGTGAGGAAAATATCTAAAACCTCGCAGTCGGCAACATTTGTTTGATCTTATTCACTCAAGATGACACAACCGGCACAATGCTCATCTGGTTTTACAAAAACAAATGGGCCTCTACGTGCAACTAGAGCCTGCTGTTTGTTTTGCTAAAATCCACCGTGCCCGTATCATCCTGTCCACTTAGCACAGTTCACATTTGTGCACACGCCACAGACCCCCCCCTCGCACATTTTACAATATGCCTCAAGCTAGGCGTGCACTTAATGGCGTTAGCGGTTATTATCTATGAGTAAGTTAGCCAGCCTACCTCGTGAAGCGTGTACCCCATGCTGTGTATCAATGAGAGAAACAGGAATCTGGTGCACACGCACTGACGAGCACTCGTGGAGAGAGCGGAGGAGCTCAGTGGTAGAGGGGGAGGGGCGTGAGAGTTGTAAACATTTGAAATTAGACTGAGTCAACTCAGTCTGCCAGACTTGCCGGCCGCAGCTTTAACAATCTCTCACCCTCAACTGAGGCGGCTCCATTAGCCAAACTACTGTATTTTTAACATTTGTTACTGTTAAAAGTGTCAGAACAGGTATTTTCTGTTTTCAATTCCTGCCCAGACGACAGTACTGACTCTGTAGAAGTCAAAGCAGCAAATACAGGTACGTCAGCAGGGTGCAAACGTTAACAGACGACTGATGATTATTACAGCAGAGTGTCAGCAGACAAATAAGACACGAGGCCAAACTACTTAAAACAGGATGATTTTTAGGCAAATATTGAATATCTGATTGGATTGTAGTTGAAGCTCACTTCCTTT
>NC_139831.1:7824541-7884541 GCF_963691815.1 Echiichthys vipera
GTCAAAACGCTGTCGTACAACAGGAGTCAACCGGCACCGTGTCAGACTTCCTTCTTTGGAAAGTCCCTTCTGTTTGTTTCTCTGATCATTTCTGTGGAAACTTCTGTGCATTAAGGCGGCAGCAGCTTTCTGAGTCTGTGTTTCACCAGCTGTTCTACCACATCGGCTTAAGTGAGGAAATGGTTAAATGGCTTTAACCAACAGGGAAAAAAATAGTGTAACATATATCACATTTTGATTTAAGTAGATGCAAGGCACTCAAAAGTATTTATTAAAATGTCATTATGATAAAAATGTTTCTGGAATCTCTTGTAAGACTCAAACAACTGGTTTATTTTCTTGGCAGTTTCTTACAAACAGCCAGTTTAAAGTATTAAAGGTCCATATTTTACTCATTTTCAGGTTCATACTTGTATATTGGGTTTCCAATAATTCATGTTTACATGCTTTAATGTTTAAAAAAGAAAAACATTGTTTTTCTCATAGTGTCTGAATATACAGTGCCTTGAAAAAGTATTGATGTGCCTTGAACTATTTCACATTTTGTCAGTTTACAACCAACCACAAACTTAAATGTATTTTACTGAGATTTTATAAGATAGACCAACACAAAGTAACACATATAACACACATTGTGAAGTTGAATGAAAATGATACATGGTTTACAAAAATCACCCAGGATGGATGAAGTCAGACGGACAGACTTGTAACGAGCGAGAACGGCCATCTGTGAATTTCAGTCTCTCTCTCTCTCTCTCTCTCTCTCTCTCTCTCTCTCTCTCTCTCTCTCTCTCTCTCTCTTCTCTCTCTCTCTCTCTCTCTCTCTCTCTCCTCTCTCTCTCTCTCTCTCTCTCTCTCTCTCTCTCCTCTCTCTCTCTCTCTCTCTCTCTCTCTCTCTCTCCCTCTCCATAGCAAGGTTGTGGCATTACTATATATATATATATATATAAATATATATAGCAAGGCTGTTGCATTACAACAGTACAAAAGTCGTGACTGTTTGTTTAAAGACACAGTTTCTGAATGCGGGCCGTGTACATTCCTCTCGGGATTGAGCGTTTTCATACTTTCACAGGATGATAAGTTATAATAAGCAGTTTTGTTTTGTTGTTTTCCCCTGAATCAGTTAAAACTGTAGCTAACTGGTTTGGACTGGCTCTGCCTGATTCACATGATGTTTGTGCGAACGGCATCTTAATCTAATTGAGATGTCCAGTCTTTTGTGGCTTGTTTTCCCACCAAAGCTCCTCTGTCAGCTTTATTTTTACTCAGGTTTGCACTGAAACGTTGGGGTAGTTGCAATAAAGCTGAATGTGTTACAGCCAAGACTGGCTTTCCTTTAATCTAGTTAAAATCTTTTAATGTGCGTAGATCTGCCCTCTGATGCACAAGGCCTCAAAACACACGGGTTATATTAGACTTCAAATCCGTTGGTATAGTAAACATGTCTCCGTTGTGATGATCTCACTGCAAATGAGGAGGTTAATTTACAAATACATGCATACAAGTGTCCAGAGTAGCCAACATTTGACCTAACCAGATTCTTGTTTCCATAGAACAAAGCAAAACCTCAAAAACAGAAACAGTCCTTTGCTTAAGAAATGCTAATTTCTTAAGATTGGATAACAGCATTTCCATAGTGATATTGCAGAAATGATGTATGTCCCACTTAACATGTGATGTGATTATCCGACAGAGAGCGATTGATATGAATGTTGTAATTCTTCTAAATAAATTAAACCTGATTTAAACTTTTTTCAACTCCAGGACGTCTGATAAAGAACAAACATCCCATTCATTAAGACGAGAGAGGACTGAATACAAAACGTAAGAACTGGGTCACAGCAGCGGGTCGATCAAACGAGCGTGAATGCGGAGGGGACATCTAATCAATCAGTGCTTGTTGTGTGTTTAACGCAGAATAGAAACACTTTGCGTGACGTTGCGTATCGTCTTTGCCTTTGGGAGGTTGAAATCAACTAGTTACTGCTCTGCTCAACCGTTTGGTAGAGCACGTTTTGAGTCACTACGTTTTTTAAAAATGTGTTGAACTCAAACTGATTGAGTCGTCTCCACCGTTTGGTTTCGGTGTGTTATGCTAAAGAAATCTACTAGTTGTGTTTTTAAATAGTCTGCACTTTAATTCTGCCCACTTCAGTAAGTTACTCACTCTAGAAACTATAGTTTCAGGGGTCTTAACAGATTTTCCTAACTTTATATGACAAAAAAATCTAATTAAGGGTCAAACTATTTTCTAAAAACATGTTTTACCAAACGGTTGAATTGTCCTTTTTGGGTAAAGGTAGTGAAGCTGAGCCATTGTAATTAAAATGGACTTTTATTGTTGTTAATGATACATTTAATTTTAGTTAATATATATTTACATGCTTAAATAACATAAAAGTATAAGTTTAAAAACATGCCTTACTTAACTGTTAAATGGTCCTTCTATGGTAAAAGTAGTGATTCTGAGATAATACACTTAAAATTGTTATTCATTCATTCATTCATCTTCAACCGCTTGACCCAGCTGACATCGGGCGTGAGGAGGGGTCCACCCTGGACAGGACGCCAGTCTATCACAGGGCACACAGAGACGCACAGAGACAGACAACCATTCACACCTATGGGCAATTTTAGACTCATCAATGAACCTAACAGCTGCATTATGAAATAAAAAACTTACAAATATACACTGTTGTTAGTCTATTATATATTTGTTTAAAAAATATATCAGGATGATTTATTCACATTTCTAAGATGTTTTTACAGTTCTGTAATGGTAGATAAGTAGAATAAACACGTGGAAATACTGTTAATACTAATTCCATGGTAACAAATGACATATGTTGGTATAATCATATAGTACTAGCATTAACAGTGCACGGTTTCTGTTAAAGAAATAAGTCAAAAATTAAAAGTAAAAAACAAAAAACATCACTTTTTTCTTAGTGATGACAGTTTGACAGCAATATGATTGATATTTTACTGCTGTTACATGACTTGATGCATTTGACACATTAAATCAAAGTCCAAGAGCTCTAGCTATGGTTTTATTACCCAAATAAGTTCCTCGTACCGCTTTGAAAAGTCAGATATCGATGCATCTTGACTACTGATGTAGCTTCAATAGTATAATCTAGTATTATATTGGTTAGACATATCAACACTGCACCTCTCTGTCATCGCTGGACATCTCTAAAACCATGGCTATTAACATGCTGCTCCAACAGCGTCCACTTTTCTTTGAAGGTTTCCCACAATAGTCTATTTTTGTGTGTAGACTTTGAATTATCCTTCAACGGTGAGGTCAGAGCTACAAACCCTTTCTTCATGGCTTTGTGTACAGAGGTATTGTCACGTTGAAACCATGGTTGAATAGGGAAAGGGCCTTCCCAAAACTGTTTGCCTAAGTTATCATTGTGTGCTGTAGCATTTAATGAGAACTCACTTGAAGGTCAGTTTACTTCTCACTTTAGCCTACTACTCAGACCGTGAAAGCAGCTGCGCGGTGTTTGTTATGTGTCACTGAAGCAGTTTATAAAGCGGAGAGAAAAAATACCTCTCAGCATTAAGACTACAAATGTATTCAGATAACCTGTGCTAGGGACATGGGCATTCACCAGGCTGTGATGAAAAGATGCTATCAAGTTGCATCATGGGAAGTGTAGGATCCAGGGAAGATAGCTGCATTGTGAGACAGGCCTTTGGGCGTCCAGATGGTAAGGTCGCCTGATACTACATTTCAGTTCGAGTGTACAGTATATTGTAGCCAAAACAGCACAGCTGACATAAAGCAGGGCGTTCACAAGAAAAACAAAATGCTGCCTGTTAAAGGTTGAATGTAGAATGAGCAGAACACCGCCATCGAGGGTCTCAAGATCGTAGTCTCAACAACAAAATAGAATTAAAAGTAGTCGGGTGGCCAGGTTGGTCAGGCCCGGTCCAGTAGCCTCCAGGAGATCGGAGTCTGTTTGTCCTCTCCGGAAAAGCTCACCATAAAAACAAGTATTAGAGGCGTTTGACTGACATTTAGCGTTAGCCTTTACAGCTAAGTAAACATGAAAGTTAGCTTACCGATCAAGGAAAAACGTAGCTATTATCGACTGTTGAGTGGTGATGTAATGCCCTTTCAAAATATGATTTCTGGGTCCAAGCCTCGTATTTCTACTCCAGTGTTCCCTGTTGTTTGAACAGATCTAAGTTTGTATAAAACAATGTAATGTTTTTTATGGATGAAAAAGACTATAACTGACGTTAGGTGATTGTAATTGTTCACATGTTCGGCCTTTGTGTCTTTTCGTATCGTATTTTGAAAGGGTGTTACGTCAGACTTAACAGCCTGATACTGTCTCTTATTTTTGTCCATCTCTGGTGACTCAGCTGCTGGGACAAATAAAGGCCCATTCCCACCCTACGGTAAATACAGATATTGACCCTTGCGTCTGTTCCGGAGGTCGATTCATCTGTCAGTGGGCCTGACGCCTTGGAGCCTACGTAACCAGAGTGCTCCGGACGAAACGGAAACAATACCAGCGGAAATCAAGATGGCAGAATAGAGACAGTTTAACCACTCGCCCAAAACGAGGAAGAAAGTGGTAACAGGACATTTAAAAAACTAAAAAAGAAAATCATCGAAGGTAGCAACAAACATCGCAAAGCAAAGAAGAAGAAGTAGCGGCGGACATCATAAAGTATTGGAAGTGCCTTTCGTGATCCAGCTCTCTCATCGGCAAAACCAAAGAAAAGAACTCTCGATTAAGGTGTCAGTTTTTATTGAGTGGTCTCACATGCCACCGCCGTGTACACTTATTGCGCCCTTTTTGACGATTTCGGATGACAAACAGCAAAATCATCTCCTCTACAGACGGCATGCTAGCGGCTGTCAATGCCGGTAATTTGGATCCGGAGGTATGAATTCAGCTTAGCGCCCCCCTTCAATGAGGCTCCAAAGCAGCTGCAGGATCGGCAAACTCCATTTCACCCAGTGCCAGACTACGGTAGCTGCACCCAACAACAGACAACCCTGGCAACCCGCAATGCCCAAGGCCAGTGGCAGATTAAGGTGGTCATGGGCCCCTAGGCCACTGTATGTTTGGGCCCCCCACAGTATTAATCATGCTTTATCAGAAAAACCCCAGCTGGAACAGAAGAGTCCGCAACTTTGAAAAATCCTGTCGATTTAGGATTTTTTTTAGTAGATCTTGGTCCCGTTGTTCTTCCAGTCGTTGTGCTTTGCTTTTTATTGCTCCACTATCACATTTCCTTTCTGACATTTTGCTGATGTACTGTCTATTAATAGTAAGTGACGTGTCATTGGACAACAAAACTGACCTTATGAACCCGGCCACATGATGGCAGCTGATTGGGTAAATGTGACCGTATCTATCCAATCAGTTAATGTTTTTAAGGGCCCTAATAGGAGGCACGTTTTTTTTTCCAACAGTGAGGTAAATTAAAACAAATCTGACCAATCAGGGGCCCTGAGGCTGCAGCCTAGGCCAGCCTGTGCATTAATCCGCCTCTGCCCAAGGCTGGTAAAGACATTGTCAAACCAGTCATTAGTATTTTTATAGAAAAGCAATACTTCTTTCTGTACACCTCAAAACGCCCCGTGGGTGTAATATTAGTATTTTTAAATATAGCTTTTAATACAGATTCTGCATATTCAACCTTTAGCTACAGTATGTCCCATGAATTGGTGCGAAGTTGCCTGTTGTTGCCTCTGCGCTGTTGTTTGCAGATGTTCATTAGCATTTGGATATGAGCCTCTGTGAGCAGCTCCGCCTCCCGGGCTGTGATTGGGCACACTGTTACCGGAGCTGGCAGCTTGGCTCCGGGAAGCTTTTCTCTCCTCTCCCAGTCAGTCTCCAGCTCCAGTCCGACTCGCTGACTGCAGCTAGCGGGGCAGAAGGCTTCCCCTTGCCCTTTGTTAGCCGTAGCTTGGAAAGCACCAAGAAAAAGACAAGAGCCGCATCCATGCAGCAGTAGCACCCTTTGTTATTGGAAAATGATCATCTGTACGAATAAAATGGAGTACCCCCTAAGAACCCAGCGCCAGCGAGTCCACAAACAGGTAAAACTGACAACACACAAAGCTGTTTAAAAAGTTAGTTTTGACACAGTCGAAGCTAACGGCTAACTGGAGTAGCCTGTTCATTCATTTGCTGAAGGGGTTATTTTGTATCAAAGAAAAGAGCCACTTACCACTTCTTTTAGTCAGTTGTGCTGTGTTTGGTAGAGCTTTTAATACCCCTTTTCAGTAGCTAACAGAAGATAATATAATTGTCGTTAATACAGTTTTTTAAATATATCTAAACTTTATTTTAAACTTGGTGTCAAACGGCAGCTAACCGTTCCAACGGCTGTTAAGTTAACGTTCCAACGGCTGCAAGTTAATAGCAAAAATAGCAAACTTCTAAACTAGCTACCGTTAGCTAACCAAGCTAACGTTTTATCGAGCAAATTACAACTGAAAAAGATAATAAAAATAGTTTAAAATGTTTAAGTCAGGGTTGTGAACTGCTTACATGTTTACCACAATCAAGAAAACATGTAGTGGTGCCGTTAAAATGTCACGTTAAAGCTCCGCAACATTGCGTCAACGGCTAAAAAGCTACCGTTAGTAAATGTACGTTTTAAGAAAAACATAAAATAGCCGTTTGCTGTCAAATCTCTGTTGTGCAGTCACTTGGGGGCTTTGCAAATGTGATGTAGTCTGTTCCTTTGTTCACCGGTGCGGATTCAAGTGCTTTCTTTTTTAATATGCGGTTATATTTACGTTGAATTTCACAGTCAAACATAACGGTTAATATAAACGTAAGGGTCGCGAGCGCTGCGGTATGAGGAGAAATGTGTAGGTGACGATGACATCATCTGGAGATTGGGGAGAAAAGTGTCCGTCAGTGAAGTAATGCAGTGTCATTTAATTCCCATGAATAAAATATAAAGGACGCCTCTGGAGGGGTCACAACAACGTGAATGCATTTAAGCAACGAGGACACATTCATATAGTTTAGTTGGTCTTTCTCAGGGTCCCTGAAAATGTTTGATTGTGCTGTTTTTTTTTGTTTTTTCTTTGCTGGCTGAACTGGACTGCCAATCAAAGTTGTTTTTCTCCTCTGTGGCTGCTTTTCCAGTCTGCAACAGAAGGGGGGCGCTGTCTCGAGTGCAGTCCAAAAAGACATGTTTGCTGCAGATTACAGTCCAGAAATGGAGCAAAAACAGGGAGGAATGTGTTTGCAAGGGATTCAAAAAACCCTCTACTCTGGGTCCAAGCCCAATCTGGCTTACTTTTCACCATCCCCTCTCATTGTTTCGCTGCTCCTATTCATTGTCATTTATGTGACATTTGTCTGCACGTGCACTTTGACTACATTATTGTAACTTGGGGACAAACAGTCAGTATTTGTATTGAGACCTGTGCAAAACAGCCCTGTGAGTTTACAACTACGTAAAGCACTTTGCACACCTGGAGCTGTTAAAATAAACAGATATTTGGCAGGCATTAAGGCACCACAACATTTGAGCACCCTTTGATATGATAACCTACATGCCCCCAGCTTGTGTGTCAATGAGACTAGTAATGATTTACCTCGGTATCTTTTTGTAACTGCGTCCCCCCCTCGCTCTACCTGCCTGCCGTGTTTTCTGACGGGTCCAATCACTCAGCTGCTCTATGTGGGCTTGACTTTTTCTTTTTTCTTTTTTCGTCCTGCAGCACAGCGTTTTGTTTGTCTTGGTCGTGTTGTATGTGCTGTCCTACCCAGCAGCTTGTTTTCCTCCCCACATCTTCCCTCCCCTTTCCAAAACGTCTTTGGGCTACAGCTGGTTTGTTTTGCGCTCCTCTCCCAGTTCAGGTTGCAGAGCCAAAATCGGCCCTGGCCGCTTGTGTTTCCGGTGATTTGGGGAGGGGGGCGTTAATGCTGTCAGGGCGCCAGCGCATGATAAGGACGGACCCCCTCAAGGCTCAATGGGAATGCAGATTGAATGTCCTCCTGCTGTATCTGCAGCAGCCCCCCTCCTGCAGCCCACCAACACCACGCACACATGTGCACGTCTCATCTCAGGCTGACATATTTACCCTTGGAAGGCTGCTGGCATAATTTTTCCACTTCATTGTGTGTCATCTTGGTGTTTCATATTCCTGCCCGCACAGTGCTGCTGTTTTGTTTGTCAGGCTGCTATCAAAGCCTGTCTTTGTCTCCATTTACCTTTCCTCCCCTGTGTGACGTCACCCCTGTTTTTCATTTCTTCCCTGCCTCTTGCTCCTCTCTGATCAATAAACAAATGACCTCTCCTGTGTTGGGAAGGTTTTTTTTTTCTGCACCTGTGATTTTTTTTTTGTATTATTATTATTCACAACAGCTCCTTTGTGAGTTGTTTTGAGTTCTAGGTTTTGCAGCCAGGCCACAAGTCTGTATTCATCTTGTGATATTTCTAATATCAGCTTCGCAGTCTCGCATTTGTCACACACAAGCTTGTTTTTGACTAGAAAAAAATGGCTTTGTTTCAAAATCACTAGCTGCAGGGCCAGTCGTACTGTAAGCAGAATTAATAGGTTTGTGTGCACAAAGGAAAAGCCTTAATGTGCTTCTCTATTAGAGGCACTGCATTTATAAACCAAAATATGCTTTGTAATGCCATACACAGACGCCCGAATGATTGCATCTGTTTGCTTTACATACCACCCACACACGCTTGTTAACAGCTTTTTTTCCCTTACATGCGGGTGTTTTTTCATGTGGGTGGACAATGACAAGCATATCACCTTATCAAAAGTGCTGCTGTGCTCAGCATTTGTGCCTCGTTTTCATGCAGTATTGAGATGAAGCGCTGTGGACGGGTGTCTGGACACAGCTTTGACAAAAGAGCTCTGTCTAAACCTTCTTCCCCAAGTGTGTGTTAATCCTTAAGCACTGAATAGAAAATGTTTCTTTTAAATGATGTGGGATGGATCTCTTTTATGGGGAAACACTGAAATAATAATTGCTTAATTTCTGACAACCAGGGAAAAATATGTAATTTAAGATGTACTTTACCTTTACAGCAATGGTTTTAAAATCTTTGAATTTATTTATTTTTAACACATATTGTCTTTAACTGTAGAGTTAGCTGAGGTTTAATTTTGCTTTCATGTTATGGTGTCAGCAGACTCGGTTAAAAGCGTAGGATGTTGTTTCCTGCTGTGCCACAGCACATCAACTGTAGTTCCCGTTTCACTGTTTGACTAATGCTGTCGCATTTGTCCAGACATGTTTAAGAAATTTCACAAAACACCAATTTCCTCTTTGATTGCGTGATGCCAGTGCGGACAAATCCGTCCGTCTCGGTCTGTACAAGAGTAAGTTTACTGCTTATTTACTGTTGTTGTCACAGCTGTAGATGTGACAATAGACATTTGTGTTCTCCTGCTTGTCTTGTCATTGCTACAGGCCGTACATGTATTTTGGTGAGATTGCAGTGGGCAGTGGAGTCACACAAAGTGTCCCGTGTGGGAGCAGGCTTCTCTGTACGATACACAAGTCTGTCATTAAGCTTTAACTTTTCTAACAGTAACCTTTTGCTGAATGAATCCTCACTCAAAAATGTTGTTTTTCTTAAGTAGAGTAGAAGTCGCCTTGTGCCCAGATTCATTGCGTCACCTGGCTGCTCCTGATGTCCCACTATGATACGGTTTTGTCACAGCCTTGGTGGGATCTTAGTATGTTTTTTCATAAGTAGCTCCTGTTTTCAACCCGTGTTGTTTCTCTGTGCAGTATTGATATTGGTACAGGTCTTAAATCTGAAACCTGGAGTATGTTTTATTGTTTGGGATTCATATTGTCTGGTGTGCAGTGTTTATTCTCTAAGGCACAAAAAAGCACGTTAACAGTAGAGCAATGCATCGGCAGCTTTCCATCACATTTGCAAGTACTTAAGTAGTTTTTCCTAAAAAGCACATTTTTAATCTGTAAAATATCATGTGCATTATATGCATCTTGGTCACCATTATTCTGTAACTGTTTAAATTAAAATTCTGATACCTGTAGTAAAATAAACTACAGTTTCTTACACCTCTGGTTCAGCTAATCTGTTTTATGGTGTTTGTTATATAAATGGAAAAGAGAGCTGTTTATTGAACAGTTTCACATGTATCATTCATAATCACGTAATGTTGCAGTTGGAGCTTTATTAAATAATGACTGTTTGGAAAGAATAAGCCGAGTCTGTTTTTCCCTTGATTATTCGGACTAAAGGCATGTTTTAAACGCTGAAATGTCTTTTCCTTTCATGCACCAGGTCAGTTAGTGCTTGGTGAGCTAGTAACATAGATTCTGCAAGCTCGCATGCTAATCAGTAGCTCTAGTGTTTGCAGAGAGATACTTGTATGAATGTGCTCTTGTCAAGAGGTCTTTGATTGGCAGGCACCTGTGTGCTCTATGGACCCTCCGGCCTATTTGTCTGTTGAAAGACGAGAGAGGGTCAGGGTCTGTGTCCGGGCGGGTTTCATTTAGAAGCAGCTCTCCTTGTTCCCTTTTTTATCCTCCTCTTCCTGTAAGATCTTTTTCTCTTCTCCTGCGTTATATAAACTATGAGATTAGGGGAGAATAAACATCATAGTGAGACTGACTTGTTTAATTTGTAGTATGTTAACGTCTCAGATCTGAGCATATGTAGGTCAAGAGGTGGAGCCTCTTGCAGGATCAAGGGAACGCTCGTCCACCACAGGGAGAAGTGAAATACCACATGGATCTACCAGCCAGATGAACATGGTGATGGATGCCAAAGAGCCGTACGGGGCGGACTAATATTACAAGGCCCGCTAATCAACATTTGCTCCGACTATCTGTGACATAAGCTGATGTGGCTGTGAAAGAAACAATCCTTGACAGCAGTTTGGGCTGTTAAAAGGAGAGCTCCTTGCCAACATTTGTGCAGTTCAGACTGAAGTGAACCATTTGGCTTTGATCAGTGCTGTGTGCTCAGGTTTCACTCGAGGCCGAGCGCCACAACGTCTTCTCCTAGAGGCCATTGCATGATGGCGAGAGCGGTAATAAATGGCTGTGCCTGTGAGGGCAGGCCAGCTTCCTTCTCCACATGGGTCTGTTGCTCTTGGCCCCAGGCTCCTCAGCCCAGTCACACCTATGTTTGTGTGTTTGGTCTCATCCACTTCTCTGCTGCCGCTGCGGAGCTTCCCTCTTCAAGGCCTCTTAAGCCCAACTTTCACATTAGTTTCTTCATCTGTGGTTCCTCCCAGCATGTAAATCCCCCCTTTTCTGCTTTACTGTTTTTGTTCCGTACGTTCACTTTCAATTCACAGAAGTGGATACCTTTTATTTCCCGGCGTCTCATCTACATTTAATAATAATGTGGTGTAACTGTGTGAGGCATCAGACCCCGGTGCAGCCAACATGACTTGGCGTCTGTGCGCCTCCCAGCTGAGCACCTTTGTTTGCTTGTTTTATTTGCAGAAAGAATAACGTAAGGAATGCACTGACTTTCCACTGGCGCCGGTATCACAGCATCGTGGCTGCTGTTCTTCCAAGACTGCCTCTCTCTCCGCTGATTTAAGGGGTGGAACATGACTCCAGTCCAAAGCACAGTCTGAGCCCGTCATCACATGCTGTGGACACTGAAGTCCACCATTATATTGAGCCAACCCGCTTTGGTTACAAAATGAGTTGTAATAACTCACCCAGAGGGTTTTATATAATCTCACTGGAGGAGCATTTATGCAGTATTTTGACGGAACATTTATCACGAAGAGCCATAAAATGAATGAGGCATTTATTATTTCCACTGTGGGTTTTACATTGCCTATGGCTGCAACTACTGTATATCAGTTATTCTACCTTCTCAATTAACTGATTCATTTATTTTGTCTATATAATGTCAGAAAATACCACAGACCTTGGGGTCTACATCTTCAAACTGCTAGTTTTTACAACGTACAGTGATATAAAATACAGAGAAAAGCATCATATTCTCATATTCAAGCAGCTGGAACCAGCATCATTTTTGCTTGAAGTGTGACTGAAACGATGAGTAGATTATTAAAATGTGTGACTGTTGTATTTCCTGTGGCTGGACAAATCAATTAATTGACTTTTCAGCTCCAGTGGCTACTGCCTCAGTGTCATACATATGAACACAATAATAATTCAACTTGTACTGTAACAACAAAGAGCACATGGTTTTGCTTTTGCTTCATTAGAAACCAACCCTTCCCCCTCCTCTGTCCTGGACTCTGTAGGTGATGGTGAACGGTGAGAAGGAGCGAGTGTCGCTGCTGTTCATGAAGGCTCTGGTCAGCAGGGGGAGCGTGGACGCCGTGTCCCAGCAGATGGCCTCGCACCCTCAGTATTTGGAGAGCTTCCTGCGCACACAGCACTACATCCTGCACATGGACGGCCCCCTGCCGCTGCCGTACCGCCATTACATCGCCATCATGGTCAGTGACCAAGCTGTTCTCATTTATTTCACCGTCCCACTGCACGTGGAGCTAAACAAACACACAGCAGTTTGGGAAGCTTTTCTTAACCAGGGATCATACTGGTATTATTCAAAATGAAAGAATAACAAGATTAATGTTGGAGTTCTTTTACTCGAATCTGTCCGCTCAGCTTCCTCTTCCCATTTCACTTTCAGGCTGCGGCACGACATCACTGCAACTACCTGGTGTACCTGCACTCAGCTCAGTTTCTGCGGGTGGGCGGGGACCCTCTGTGGTTGCAGGGTTTGGAGGCAGTGCCCCCTCGCCTTCGTCTCCTTGACCACATCAACAAGGTGCTGGCCCACCAACCCTGGCTCACAGCCTGCTCACACATCCAGGTACAGTCAAGCAAAACAAAACGTACACAATAACACTTAGCCGTTATCACTTACAGAACTATTCATATCTTTAGAGCCCTGGGAATGTACATTATTGAGTATAAAGAAAGCTTTAAAATCACATCCAACCCGGAACTCATTGTCTTTGTTCCCTCCAGACGCTGCTGAAGTCGGGCGAGCAGTGCTGGTCGCTGGCTGAGCTGGTGCAGGCTGTGGTGATCCTGGCCCACTGCCACTCCCTCTGCAGCTTTGTGTATGGATGCGACACAGACTCAGACTTTGTCCCTCTCTCCAAATCTCCCAACGGTACCCCGCCGACCTTCTGTCCCTTCGATGCTGCCAACGGCAACACCAACGTGCCTCAGTCACTCGCCACTCACTCCGAACACATAACAAGAAGACGGGTAACAGACTTGTATTTTCTTACAATAAGATTCACAGAGCGGAATACAGTCTGTTGTGCAGAAATATTCCTCCCATCATGTCTTTTAAACATTTGTAATGCTAGGAAACCTTCAAAGTACATTTGCTTTATTTCTCTATTTTTCTATAAGTTGAAAATATTCTGAGGAAACAGATATGAGGGTTTATGTTTCATAGGATACTATTTTAAAACTTTTTTTCCTTCCTTCATTTGAGATAAACTGGGAAAACCTGCATGATTTAAATAAAATAATCTTTTATAACTCAAAGGTAGGTAATACAGTAGAGCTGCATCTAACAATTCATTTTATTATTGCTTTCTGTAGAATTGTTTTTATGATTCTTCTAGTCTATGAATAGAAAATATTCCAGATAAAATAATAATAATATTAGTCTAGATAAAGTCTTCAAATCGCATGTTTTGTTCATGTAAACATTTTTGCATTTATGATCATTTTTGCTTGAAGTTATGCAAATACAGTATACATGCTTTCTTACATAAAAGATTAAAATAAACAACGATTCATAGAGTGGAATTGATGGTTCAGTTGTTATTAAATACACACTGATATCCCATTACTTTGAATTAAAAGAGCTCTTTGTGTAAATGTGAGATGGAAGCGGGGGATGCGTTTCCTGATAATAAATGTATGATAAGGTTTTTTCTTGTCACGGTAGCCGGAGGTTGTGTCTGTACCTTGTGAGATACTTATAGTTTGTACTTTTCTCTTTTGTTTGTGTTGACAGTCTCTGGACTCCAGTTGTGACATGGTGGGTCTAAAGGAGAGGATTCAGAAGTCCCAGGAGGAGCGAGAGAAGAGGGAAGAGCGTCTGCTGCAGACACAAACACTCCAGCAAACAGGTAACTTCCAGATGAACGCAGGAACATAAACAAAATGACACCGCTCAGACGTTTCCACTGACTTTTGATTTATCTTGAGCGTTACACTGAGGTCACATGGTGTGAAACTTGAGCACTCACCACTCGTCAGCTGCGCTTATTCTCCCTCTCTGCCTCCTCTCCTTTTCATTTGCTTTCAACGTCTCTTGTTTTAGATTTCGAAGAAGAGGAGGAGATGGTATGCTTCACCGACCCGACGCGTTTTATCACAGACCCTGACTTGTGCTACCAGGAGTTCGCTCGTAGGGAGGAGGACCACTTTCAAGTATTTAGAGTTCAGGTGAGGACGTTACTTTTGTGAATGTGTCCGTAGGCAGGCGTTTCAGTTTACTTTGTAGGTGTGTTATGGCCCTTAACGTTATATCCACAGGAAATCCTTGTGTCTGATTGGCTGGCAGGTGTCTGTTAAATGTGTTACAGGACACCGTAAACATCCCGCGGTTAAATCAATGCTCTTGATGACTGTAACCTTTATGGGTTAGATTTAAAGTGGCGATAGACAGCTTTTCGGTTTTATCGTGTCGTTGTGAGTAATGATGAATAATGAATGTGTTGATTGCACAATGTAAAGGCTGTATGACACCATCGGCACTTGGGTCCCTCTTGGCCTCGCTGTCATTATGCAATTCTGTCTGTCACCGGGTATGAACTCCCAGGAACACGACGACTCACAAAAAAAGAGGAAACTTATGAATGAAATCAAATAACTTCAGTCAAGGCTCCAGTCTGAAGGAAGACTTCAAACTCTGTTGTCTTCCACACTGTCAAGAGCAGCACGTTACTTCCGTTCTTACCTTCAACAATAAAAGCCCTAGACATATAGCATAAACATTACACTGCATCACTGTTTACCAGAGAGCACTTTGCGAAGCAACACCTCAACAAAACAACCAAACTAACATCCGGTAGTGTAAATCATTACTTTGGAACTTGGGAGACTTTTAACGTTGCCTGGCAAAAGAAAAACAGCCCTGTGGATGGAGGAAGAGGGAGAATGATTAAAAAAAACATTCTTTCTTCTAAGCTAGACCAGTAAGTAACAAAACCTGTCTATTTATTAATACTCCTGGGTGTTTCACTCTGCCTTTGTCATTGCACTGGTATCAGGGTTTCAAACTGGGATACTCACAGGTGTTTCTTGCTTTGGACAGTAGCCAGGCGGCTAGTGGTCACATTAGCCATGTTGCTAACGATAAAAAGCAAGTTTAGATTAATCAGGTCAGGCTGACTGTATCGATCTATTCGTTCATATGAAAATCAACAGACAGTAAACACACCGTGTCTGCTGCACAGTGTGTTTTGAAGCAAATGCAGTGTGTTCTGTGTTGTTGGTAACATCGTCTTAGTGACAGCGGCACCAACGGTGGGGAGGTGGGGGTTGAAGCTGTGTGTTTAACATTTAGATAGATAGATAGATAGATAGATAGATAGATAGATAACTTTATTTATCCCCGAGGGGAAATTAGGTCATCGTAGCAGTGGTACAAAGCAATCAGGTTTGGTATTCGAATGGCCCATGTCCAAACTGTGTCACAGTCAGAAGCAGGTTAAGGGAACTTCAAGGTTGTCAGAGACCAAATTAAGATGTACTATGGTGATGTAGCAGGTGCATCAATACGATATGAATATTTAGACAGACACATACCATGCTGTATTCACTAGTGTAGGGCTGTTAAAGTGATGCCACACAGGATTCACAGTACGGTCCGGAAACCCCACAAAGTGCTGCCAAAGCATGGAAAAACGTTTCTGCTACACAAAATTATGTTTTTTTGTTTTTCAAAAAAGAAAATCAACAGTAGACTCCTGGGGAGTGTTGGACACCACTGCTGTACGTTAATATTCGATGATCGAACTTGTATCACAGCCTTGCTGACTTTAAGGATGTGTTGTATTTTCTCTGCAGGACTATTCATGGGAGGACCACGGCTTCTCCTTAGTCAACAGGTTGTATTCGGACATCGGGCACCTCTTGGACGACCGATTCAGGAGTGTGACTACCCTCCCCTCGATGCACAGCCCCGACATGAAGAGGGCCATCTGGAATTACATCCATTGTGTGTTAGGAATACGGTGAGACCGCCACAAAAAAAAACTCCTATTTGACTCTCACAAAAGCCCTACTTTTTTGTGTTTAGTAGATAAATAAACGTTGGTTTGTGGTTCCAGGTACGATGATTATGATTACGGAGAAGTGAACCAGTTGCTGGAGCGGGATTTGAAGCTGTACATCAAGGCGGTGGCCTGTTTCCCAGATGCCACCAAAACTCCAGTGTGTCCGTTGAGTTTGGCTCCTCTTAAACCTTCAGAACGGGTAAGCCGACCTTCGATGATGACGTTTTTACACGGTCGCTGCTCTTTTGGCTCCGTGTGAATCACTTTTCCCTTTCTTTTCCATCAGATACACGTTAATTTACTAATCATGGAGGCCCGGCTGCAGGCTGAGCTGCTATACGCTCTCAGAGCCATCACTCAGTACATGATCGCCTAAGTGCTCGGAGAGGCACCGCGCTAAAACTCTCCGCCGGTACAGAGAGACCCAGAGATGCGAGGATAAAGAGTTTCAACAGGAGACGGTGAATTGGGACGAGAGCTGCACTTTGAAGGACACAGAGCGCCATAGTTTTGTAGCTGTGCCTCCCGTGAAAGTGCTTTTCTCTTTCTCACATTTAATGTATTTATACCAGTGTGCCATGCCCCCCCCCCCCCACCCCACCCCCTCCTCCAGCAAATCCTCCTGTTGTGAAGTCCTCTCATCAAACATCTCGGCTCTCAAACGTTATGTGCAATTATTATTAGAGTTGTTTTAATTTTGACCTGTTGTTTGTGTTCCAGCTCAGTCTGAGAAAAAAAAAACATGCTTGTTTGCAGCAGTGTGTTACAGTGGCCAATACTCTCCTTAGTTTGATTGGTCTCCTTTTGTATTAACTATGCCCCCCCCCCCCACCCCCCAAAACAAATATCTTTTTGTATGAGTTGAATGTTAACGGGAGACCAGGGCATCTGTTATTTTTTGAACAATCCTTGTCAGTGTTTGAGGAGGACATGAAGTGGACCGTGAAGGACTCTGTCCATAACATTTCATATTGATGCTGGTCAAGAACAAACGACAGTGACACTGCTGGAAGTTATCACATCACTCTAGTTTCTTTTAATAAGCACTTTTTTAAACTTTATATATTTATAATGCAAGGTAGCTCCTTAGACATTGAGATGCACAGTGCGTGGGTCCGACGCCTTTCTTCTCCACTGTACGACGTGTACGGAAGACTTTCTCTTGTCCCGAGACTTTTCAGGCTTTGCTTTTGTTCTCAAAATGGTCTCTTTACGTTCACTTCAGCGCTGACACACAGAAGGATTTTGAAGGTAATGACGTTTAATAATTTACCCCCCGAGAAGAAAATCTGTAACTAAACCAGGGAAGTCGGTGAGCCGCTTCCTTCAGTGAAGATTAAGCTGAGCCATTCGCGGAATGATTGTTGTGTTGTTTGTACTGACGTGCTTCAGAAGCGATCAAATCGGAGAATTTTAAAACCAAAGGTCATTTAAAAACAATAAAGTGATGATTTGGAGAGATGAAAAACGCCCGGTAGATCTGCACCTACGGTTGAGTTCAGATTTCTTTTTTTGTGAGTTGTATCAAAGCTGATAATCACTTCAAAATCCACGGTACCATTTTCAAAGCAGAACAATGTTCACTTACTTACTACTTGTTGTTAAAACACTTGTACCTTTTTTTTCCTGTCTTTTGTTTTTTTTAATTTTTTATAGTTTTTGTAAACTATAGAGTACTTTCTTGTTTTGTTTCTGGTGTGACGGTAGGACCTGCTCGTTGTGCTGCAGCCTGGGTAGAAGTAGAGGTGTGACAGACTTTTTTAGAGTTAGTAACGGCAGGATGTAGAAGAGCAACAAGCGTAAACTGAGCATATAAACACAGGTGCCTTCAGGCTAAAACTGGAGTGCTGCTGAAGTGGAGACATGCGACTACTGGAGGCTGAGTGAGGTTCGATTGCAGTTGGGGAAACGACCCCAGCTGACGAGTTGAAAACATGTCGCTGTTGCTGCATGAATGGGAACGTGACTTTTTCTCGGTGCTGGTCAGGAGCGTTTCTGATAAATGCCGCGGCTGTGAACGCCTCTGTTTTCTATCAGACACCTTCTGAGAGCTCCAGCAACTCCGCAAAGAGCCTTTGACACAGATGGATGTTAAAAATGTTCAACTTGAGCAAATGAAAAAAAAAAGGACAAATATGTAAAAAAGAAACTTAAAAAGAAGTAAAAAGGCAAAAACTGTTTTTTGAAAATGTGAAGAAATGTTTTCTATAAAGACGATCTATGACAATAACCTCTGTCTACTGTTTTACTTTGACTTTCAACGACCGCACCAGTGTTTGTGCCTGTTTTTGTCCATTTACGGAAAAACATAAACCTTAGATTTGGACCAAATACTTTCCTTTCAGTCAGTGGACTACATGGAAATCCACTCGTGGATGTGACTGAACAAGAGTCAGTCAATTTGAATTAAATTGCCTAAAACGTACTTCATTAGTTTTCTTCCTTTTTAGCTGCAGCAGGTAATTCAGTACATTCGTGTAGTTAATGTAGTTCCATGACTGGACAACAGCACCCCCTAGTGTCAGAACTGAGGTCTACCAGTCTGTGAAGAAACATCATTGCACCAAAGACTCAAGACAAAAGTGGGTTAAACAGTTTATTGAGTTTATTTCTGCTGTTCAGAACTGTTTGTCATCTCTGGCTGACTTAACAATGTGTAAAGAAAGAAAAAGACTGAGGTACGGGGGAGAAAAACTATCAACAATAATCAATAAAATCATAAACATAATTGGCTTATGCACAACTCATCATTCCCTGTCCACCCCACCCTCCCCGCCCTCCCCTATGGAAGTAAAACCCCTTTTGCCGAATACTAAAATACTGTATCAACTGCTACTTAAACGAAACCGAAGAACAAAATATGAGGATAATTATTACACAGAGGGGGAAGATACAAGGGGAGTAAGGACACCACACCTGCCCTTTTATGTCTTTTATAAAGGCAGCAGCAGTAAACTAGAGCTATCGAACCGACCGCCGCTCCTTTTACATGCCGCAGTCCGTCATTTTTAACTGTTAATAACATTTCCAACACCTGGACATTAGTTCAGAGAAACTTAAGGGGGGGTATGTTGCATAAACAACTTTCTAAAATCATTACAATTTGATTCAAAATAACAAGGAAAATCATGCAAGTTTGAACACGCTGGTCTTCTGTTTCCAGATCTATTTAACGACCAGTTCAGGGGGGGGGGGGGTTATCATTTATATTTATATATATATAAAAACATAAAAACAAGGAGGGGGGAGGACTGTTGAGCGTGTGATAACTTCTAACATGACACCAAATCAGCATCCGTGTGCTGTGGACAGACAATTCAAAAGGCCCTGATATGCACCCGCTGCATCATGGCGTACTGCAGGATACGTCACACATGACATCTAGCACCATTCAAAAAAAAAAACAGAAGAAGAAGAAGAGTGCTTTGTACAGATCGGAGGCTAACATAGTCCCATGGCTACAGTGAAATGATGAGTAATACGAGTTTAAGCTGCAGGGATGTTTCTTTTCCGATCACGAACAGAAAGAAAAACCTTATGAACAATTAAATACAAACACGAAACACAGAATTTAAAGGGGGGGGCAAAATAAAGTCCACCTCGCTACAGAGTAAAGTCATGCTATAGTGTTTTAAATATTGGCAGTCAAAATTTAAAATAAGATGTAAAATAACCCAAGGGATAGGTGATAGTACTGATATACACGGCTGGAGAGCTACAATACGAGAAAATAAGGGAAGTCAAAGTCGAGGTCAACTCTTTTTTAAGACACAAATCCTCCAGGACAACAAAACAAAGCCGTGACGTGTTGGTTTCCAGTCTAGTGTGACAGGAAAGAAAAAGAGGGAAATAAATATTTACGTTGCTTTCGTCACTCGGGTCGATTACGGCCGAGCGCTGTTTTCCTGCTGCTGTTCTTCTGAGAGGTAACGGTTGCATTAGTCTCCTTTTGAGATGAGAAGCAGGACCGTAAAGGTGTTTTTCTTTACGTCGTGCCGCACGCGGCGCATTCATTTATCTATTTATTATTATTTTACTTGGATTAACGATTAATGCGGAAAACAACGAGGCAGATCATCGGGAATTTCTAGTTATAACGGTCAAGTTTCAGGCGTCTTTTGCAAAGCGTATGTACACCGTGTCAGGCCGAAGCGCTCCCTATATGCCGTGCCAATGCAAATGTTAGTGTTCCTTTGGTTATGTAAAAAAAAAAAAGAAAAATCTACATGTATCTCGTCCTTTACAAAAATAAAAGTGTAGAAAATTACCGTTAAAAATGATCTGAGAATGCGTCCTCCAATGTAAAAAAACAACAACACATCGCTCGTCATTAGAAATATATTCATATGTATTAATATCTCGTTTATTACCTCCATCTAAAATGTATATTAAAACTATAATCAAATATATTCTTCTTTTTCTTTACGTGCTCATCGCGCGGAGAATTCATTTCTCGGATTGAATATTAAAAGTGTGAGAGAAGAATCTGACGTGAAGTGCCCCCCTCGACCCCCCCCCCCCGACAAAATATCAGGGAAACCCTTCGAGGAGTGAGAACCTTCGAGATTTCATCGAGTTCTCCCGATGAGTCTGCATAGCGTGTCGTTGTGTACATGTGCAACGTGTACTCTACGTGTTCTTTTAGAGGTTTTTCTTATTAAATGAAATGGTGTAACCTAATGCGTCGTGTAGTTTGGGGTCCCTGTGTCGCAGGAAACCTAAGTGCTTCGGGAATGCACGGGCTCGACTCGGAAAAACGAAACAGGAAGAAGAAGAAATCCTCAGGTAGACCATTCGACAGCAGAGGCGTACTGCTGTCCGAAACAATATAATACTTGGCCAACCGATCACTTGTTGGCAAAAAAACAAAATTTACCCTTGAATGCCCTGCGCATGAATTCACAAAATCACATTTCTTCATTTTGTTAGTTTAACTGCACATCAGGGATTTAAAAATTTAAAATTAGAAATAACAAAAACACACACACCCTCTAAGTGACATCTACCATTACACGCTGGGTCGAAGTCAAAAATGCCAAACTGCAAATACAGACTCCTGTAACTGTTGAATCACCAAAATATCATCGGAGTAAAAATATCTTTTTCTTCGCTAAAGTGAAAAAATTTAAAACGTACATGTAATCAAAAGAGTCCACATTTGATGACGCCAGACGTGTGGCCGGTGTTGAATCGAGCACGTTTCCCCTCCAGTCGTCCGGTCTTTTTGTCTTCCACCCGTCCACACGATCCTTTAAACTGTCCTTTTTTTCTGCGGTGCAGCGGAGTAACTGCACCCCGCGGCGACATTTGGTCCGGCGGTTCACGCTTAGTGTCGACACAAAAACCGGCCGACGACGCACAGTCCGTTGAGTCTTCGATACCGAAGCCACCGAGTACCGTATCCGCCCTGAAGCTGCTCTGGTGTAACACAACTGATGCATTGACTCCCAGCGGAGAGGGGGAGTTAATGATTTGTCTTTCACTCTTAAAAACGTCACGTCACACACGTCTTTTAAAAAACCATCAGTTCGGATTAGAAGAAAAAAGAACCGGCTAGCAGCCAAATCGTTGCAAGTGTTATGTTTAAAAAAAAAAAAAAAAGGAGAAATATTGTGCATAGTAGCCTGAATCTCCTCCCTGTCCTCCGCACGTCTTGGCACACGACACGGGTGAGCTCTGGTCTTCTGAGTCCGAGAGGAGCGTCATGTTTGAGATGGCGTCTTCAGCCGGCAGGGAGGAGGGGTTCACCGGTCGTCTTGTTGTTGTGTGAGGTTTTTTTCTTGAGTGGAGGTTAAGTTCCTGCGAGACAAGGGGATGAAAACGAAGATGTCATGTATGTTGAGCGGCTCATAAATCCAGATCATGGACGTTCTGCACTTCAAACTGTCTATCGACTCGATCCCCTCACTGAGATGAGGTTATTTTTTAACAGGTGAATTATTATTTGTGGTCGATTCATCGATTAGCAGAAAACTGATCAGCGACAACTGTTGTAAAATGAGTGTTTGTGGTCAAGTTGAGTCAAAACAAATCCTTTTCTTACTTTACACTTAAGCTGAACACTCAAAAATGTTTCTGAAAACACAGAAATATGCAATACATTCACAGAATAATGATTCATATTTGATCAGTGCTGCCTAGTTTCACAGTTTGGTCGGAGTTCAGAGCAGTCATTGATGCTGCGTCAGACTCTGAGCTGAAAAAATACCATTTAATAACCATTTAATAAATGAGTCGAACAATCAAAATAGTTGAAAATTAGATTTCAGAACTGGAAGAATCCAGGTGAGACCTCTTTCCAGGAATGGAGCACGGAGTTGGCAAAAGTGGCATCATATGAAAAAAGTCTCTTTCAACATCAATGACAGGGCGGAAAAATATGTGAGGCGAACTGGGGAAGTCATGTGCAAGATACTGCTACCAGCTGAGAGTGCAGTGCTTCATGTAAAACTGTGCATTTAATCCATGTGAGTTGTTTTTGTAAACTGTATTTTATTTATTTAATTTTTTCTGTTTGATCTCTATTGCCTCTTTTGGTTTAATCTCCTTATTCTTTTATTCGCAAGTGTATCATCACTAAGGGTTAATGTTGAGTTCTCATTGTAATGTTGAATACAATGTACCTGTGGTGTTCAAAAACTCACTAAAATACTAATTACAGAAAAAAAGAGAATCAATTTTCAGCCCTTTATCGAGCCAAAATGCAGAAACAAATGTATGGTTCCAACATCTCCAATGTGAGGATTGGCTTTTTTCTGTTGGTTAACTGTAAATTAAATATATTTTGCTAAACAACACATCTGGGGCTGGTCTCACAAAGATAAACTTTAACTAAATGCTGGTCAGACTTTTGACAGACGTCTAAATTCGCCCGAATACCTGAATCTTAGTCCACAGTTATCCTGGGGCAGGGGGGCTGACTCTCTATGTTTCAATTGGTCTCAAAATAGCCTAATTGAGCCGCAAAATATCTATAAGACTGGTTTAACACTCAAGACCAGTGTAAAATGCTTTTGTGCAACTGCAGTTGTCATTTTGGACTCTGGAAAACTTGTGATGAAATGTGCCGAGTAGCTGATTTGAGTGTTTGTGTGGTGAAAGAAGAGCGATCGGTGTACCTGGCTGACTGGAGTTAGCTGGGCACCCAGCTGTGCGCGGAGCCCTGCGTGGCGGCTGGGCCGGCGTAGCCTTGACCTCCAGGCAGTATGGGGTCAAAGTTGAAGTCGAGGCCGTCTCCGTCCATGAGGTCACTGTTGATGATGTAGTCCACGTCACAATCCAGGTTTTCGGTGAACATGTCAATGTCCAAGTCTGTGGGCAGTCGGTCCTGACCGGTCTGGAAACAGGACGGAACTCCAAACTGGCTCATGCCCTGCAGGCTCAAGCCGGGATTGGCTGAGATGGTGGGCCCTCCGTGATGAGAGCCCACCGTCGGCACCGTGGCATGCTGGGCTTTGAGGGCGGAGAGCTGTGACGGGTCCTGAGACATACCTGAGAGGATCATCCCCAACCCCAACTGAGAGTGATGCTGGTGTTGTTGTTGTGGCTGTTGTTGTGGCTGCTGGTGACGAAGATGATGCTGCTGCATCTGAGCCTGCAGCGCCATGGGGGCCACTGTGTTCGGCTCCAGACCTTTACCCAACAGCAGCTGGTTGGGTTTGGACCTCACGCCCACCACAGATGTGCCCAGGCCCATCAGGCCCACCCCTCCAGGACTGGGCATGAGGGGATCCACCTGGGTCATCATGACATCGCTGGGAGGAGGGGAGTCGGAGGTGAGCAGCGCCTCCAGGCTGGAAGGCACGTGGGTGCTGTAATGGCCGCCCCCACGAGAGCCGGAGCTGGACATGGGGTTGAAGAGGGAGTTGCTGAAGGTCGACTGCTCTTTGCTGCTGGGTCCACACTGGGAGACGGAGGCTTGGGTCCCGGTGTGAGTGGGGGCCTGTGGGAGGCTGGATGGTTGCAGCTGATGGAAGGGGGAGAAGCTGGAGCCGCGAGGCAGCAGCGTGGAGGCGGAGGGCAGCGGAGTGGGAGGTGCTGGCGGTGCTGTGCTGGGACTGGCGCCTCCCTGCTGCCCAGTCATCAACGTGAGGCCGTCGATCAGATCCAGCTCCTCCATGAGGGTCTCGGTGAGGGTGGGGGTCAAGCTGCTGGCGGTGTATCTTCCCAGCAGACCGTCCTCAGGCAGGTTATCGTCGTCCTCTTGTCCAGGAGCGATGGGGGACAGACGTCCGCTCAGCGTGCTGGCGTTAGAGCTTGTGCGCGGGCGGAAGGTGGTCCACATGTCGGAGTCGTCCAGGCTGCCACGGGACGAGGGGCTGCTGCTGTTAACCCCCCACTTGGGAAACTGTTGGGACGAGTTAGGGCTGTCTGCACCCCCAGATCCTGTGCCGCCATCGCCCTGCAGCGCCCCTCCAGCTCCCCCCAGGCCGGCTGCTCCCGCCTGCTTCTTGGTCTGCTTGGCCCTCATGCGGCTCTTCAGCAGCTTGCTGCTGTTGTCCATGGAGGCGGCCCGGCGGCGAGGAGCTTTCCCGGTCTTCCCTCCTTCTGGGTTGAGCATCCACCAGGAGCTCTTGCCCGTCGATTCATTGTGTACCCTCAAGAACTTGTTGTGGAGTGATAAATTGTGGCGGATTGAATTCTGAAAACAGAGAAAGAAACACGGAAATTAGGGAAAATGTAGTCGTAGTCTAGATTAAGAGGTGGCTTCCTTCCACTGAACATCGTTTCATTTGCAGATTAATCACTACTAGTATTTATAATTCTGCCATGACAATGTTTAAATTAGTATGATTGGTATGATTTTTGTCAAAGTTTCAATACAATAATCGTACCTTTTAATAGGGGTCTAGGTCGTTTGACCATTTAAGTGAATAACCACCAGCGCTGCACTCGTCATCACATGTACAGATAATTCTCCAGCATCCCATTAAATAGGAATTAACCCTCTGCATGCACAGTGCAGCCCCCACTGCACTGCCTTTAGTAAAGTCGTGATTACATGACTGGAGTGAATATATTTCACATTTCTTAGTTAACCAGCAGCTGAAAGCATGAAGCAAAGAACAAAAGACCTTCTGGTTTTTGAGAGTCAACTGTTACCATGTGGGATGCATCTTGATTGAGCTAATGATTGATTAATAATAATAAATTAATAATTGATCCATTTCCAGACATTTCTTTTATGAATAAGTTGTTTACTTTAAACGCTAAGGTGGGAACAAGTGTACATTCCCTCATTAGTTAACTTGCTCTTAACTCACCACATGGCACATTTCACATTGTATGATCTTGACAAATGAATGGATTATATAAGCTTATGATTAAGGGCGTAACGATAAATCAATCTATCAATTTATCCATTAAATGATCAACGATCCAAGCCATCGATGAAAAGTGAAAACATCAGTATATCCTCATCGTTAAGATCGTCTTTATTTTGGAATTCCCACTTTAAACTCGTTATTTTTATTAAAATTATAGTTTGTTTTTCCCTTAAATGTCTGGAAGAGCTTGGGAATAAAATAGTAAAATCATTGCTGTTGTGAGATGATATAAATGTAATGAACTGTGTTAAATGGGCCGATGATATCGTCTCATATCGATCGCAGCAGCCTGCAAATCGAATCAAACTCTTATCGCGTCGGACTTCTCTGTGACATCAGCAAATATTGTATCGCTGTCCAAAGCATCGATACGGTTGTGATAAAACTTTTCATTTACACCCCGACTTATGATATAATACATTTTTGTTTCTATCTGCATATGATAGCCCGAGCAAATAAACCCTGTATTTCCATTTAGTTCTATTATTTCCCAGGGAAAGTTTCCACCTTGAATAATCACGAAAAGGCAAAAAAAAAAAAAAAAAAAAAAGAATAAGAGAACTGAAGTCGATGGAAATGCTGATGCAGTACATCAACGAATATATGATGAAACTAACAGTAAGACAAGTATTAAAAACATCACAGAAAAAGACTGAAGAGGCAAGTGTAATAATAATAATAATAATAATAATAATAATGTGACTTTGATATTGGGATTATAATTTGTTCCTCTGGTTGCTGTATATTTAAAGAGTAGGATGTTATCTGCAAACCTGTGTTTCTATGAGGTCACAGGACGTGTAAAGCTATAAATATGTGACTTATGGCTTAAATGGTTGTGGTCCACCTTGTAAAGTAAACACAGACACCCATGGACAGATTACTGCCTAATGGGCGGGGGCCTGGACTCACACAATGTTGCTAAGATTAAACAACAAAAAACGACCACAAAGAGACGCTAAATGACTGAAAGTGTTTAGTTTAGTTAGGATTTAGTGCTGTTTTAGTTTTGGGTATTCTTAATCAATTCATTCTATTAGTTTTCTAGTTTATTATCTGTTTAGTTTAGGTGTTTCTTGTTTATTATTTGTGTTTTGTTTCATTCGAGCACACCATGGGGCACCTGAAATTACACAGGTAGGCTGTCGGTAAGGGACCGGAGCGGGAGAAGCACAGGATTTTTGTTTGCTCGCTTTTTGGTTAAATAAACCACATTTTCTGTTGAAATAGTTTTGGACCTCATGTTTTTTCCCACCCGCGTACACAACCCATGATGCATCAGCGGCCTTTTGAGCCGTATGATTTTAAAATTTGATTTGAAACTTTCATTTGTTTGACAAATGGCTGCTACAATACTTAAAACCAACATATCAACTACAGATGACCCAAAGTGACAACAAGTGACGCAAAACGACTTAAAAGAAGGGCGTTAAAACAAGCACAGAGACAAAACGCCCCCATCGAAAAAGTAATACCACTAAAAATAGACTCAAAGAAACTAAACTGTATAAAAAAATGTCGCCTGTCTGAGTTTGAAGTGTCTTGTTATGCAGACAGGAAGAGGGGGCTCTTACAGGTCTGTGCCCAGGGCCCCATTGTCTCATAATCCGTCCATGTGTGCACCAAC
This sequence comes from Echiichthys vipera, assembly GCF_963691815.1. Lineage (NCBI taxonomy): Eukaryota > Metazoa > Chordata > Actinopteri > Perciformes > Trachinidae > Echiichthys > Echiichthys vipera. Next base: position 7,851,747 of record NC_139831.1, read on the forward strand.
CACTATCTGATATTTGCGTTTTTTAGGTGTTTCGTATCGGTTTATAGTTTTTGCCCAGCATTATGAACAGACAGGCGTCCGCAGGCAGCTCCGTGTTGCTGGAGACAACTTTTTTAAAGTTCATTAAATGTTTGTTTTTTTAATTGAGACTTGTAACATTTGTTATCATGGTGTAATTTTTATGATGTACATTGACACACACACACACACACACACACACACACACACACACACACACACACACACACACACACACACACACACACACACACACACACACACACACACACACACACACACACACACACACACACACACACACACACACACACACACACACAGTCTCTCACCTTCCAGCCTGCTGAGCTGTTGCTGTCCCCTTTGTCCCTGAAGTAAGGCACTGTCTTCACCATCCACTCGTAGATCTGGGCCAGGGTCAGCCTCTTCTCTGGGGAGTTCTCGATGGCCTGGCTGATCAGGTCCGCGTAGCTCTGGTTCCCCCACGCGTTGCGCCGGGATGATCCTTTGCGGGGCGTCGCGCCGGCTCCGCCCACGCCGGCCGCGACCCCTCCCTCGGCCGCCGCAGCCGCAGCCTTCTCGGGCTCTGACGTGATTTGCTGCGGCTCCGGCTTGTCCTCGTCGGCGGGCGGGGTCCCGGCGGCGGACTCGGATCCATCCGCCCCCTCCGGTTTGACAGCCGAGATGTCGGGCCTCGGCAGCGGCCACGTGCAGGAGCGGGGTCTGCTCTGCGGCTCGAAATCTGGGTCAATCGGGGGCACCGATGACTCCTCCATGGCGGTCCTCTGAACTTCCACTCAACCCAAAACAAAAAGGTGGGAGACCTCTAACACATCTAGGCTACCTTTAACAGTTAAAGTAAACTCTGAGTGGAGGATAAAAAAAACTTCCCGACACAAACAAAGTGTGCTGCAGGGGTGTAAACAGAGGGGCCCGGAGAGGAGACGCAATAATCTGGACACACCAGCCTCGGTTAATCCTCAGATTGGAGATTAGGGAACCCAAATAATCTCCTTTAATAGTAACTATCATAAACCTTCCGATTTATATAGAATGAAGGAGGGTCGGGATGAGAGTCCCTTTGTTTGAATGAAATAAAAACAAAAGTGTCGGAGTGGCACCAAAACATCTGGATCTACAGAGGTTTGGGTTCACGTGGAGAATAACAGCAGCATAAAGGGGTACAAAATGATGCCATTCCTGTTAATAAACACTCAAATATGTAAAAATTGATATACTTTAAAGTGTTTTTCAAAGGAATAATTGAAAAATAACTCAATTAAGGATTATTGTGTAACAAAATTTGTCAAATCATATAAACATTTCTCATTCAAACCATATATTTATGTATTTTCTTTTACTGTAAAGCATTAAAAAAAAGGGATTAACTAAAGGCTTTGTGCCACCAGTTGGTTTTTTTTATGTTAAAATATATCAAACTTGAAGTTTAACCTACAAATATGAATGATGGTGAGTTAATTTTGTAAGCAAATATCGTGATTGATGTCCCCACAAGATAAAAACAAATCAAAATTAAGAATGATTTTGCACCAAATTTGTCAAATTAGGTTATATACACACTCTCTCATTAAAAACCAGAATACTTTTTTTAACTGTAAAGATATTAAAGACTACAAACAGGGATTTACTAAGTGATATAACTTGTAAACAACGTTATGTCTGGAAAACTTTAGAGTAAAAACACGCAAAAACAGCCCGGTTAAGTCAAAGTTAAGGCCTGTACGTTAAAGCCGCTGCAGCCAAAACACCCGGAGAAACGTGGAGCGCTGCTGGAGGAGGAAAATTAGATATTTACTGTCTCAACTGTGTGTTTTCTTTTCCTTTTGCAGTGAGAAGTTGAGAGCAATAAAGAGATAGTCCGTGCTCCTTCAGGTCTGCACGATCCGCCACATTGCGTCCAGGCGCGTGTCACCATCTGCCATGTTTCTGCACGCTCCTGCCGCCGCACACGATGCTCGAAAAAGCGGGTTTAAAAGCCCGGAGCTCGGCCAAAATCTTCCCCACCGAGGCCCCCGTGAACCGAGGATAAAACAATCCCCCGGGTGTTCGGTAAACTCGGGTAAAGTCTCGGATGTCTGTCGGCTCCCACTCACCGCACTTTCAAAAACAGGACGATAGCCACCGATAGCTGGTTAAGCTCCTGCTACCACCAGAGTTTACAATCCGGGGGAAAAGTCCGTGAAAAGCCCCCGGTAACTTCCCCCGAGTGGAGGTTTTTAACCCGGGGTGAGTTTTGAAAAAGTTCCCGTCGTTGTTGTCTGTCCAAATATCTTCTTCCTTCACTGTCTTTTTGACTTGTTTTTGTTTTGTTTTGTTTTGGACTCGAGAGGCGAAGACTCCCTTCTGACGTCTGTTTACCACTGTCAGGCGACGCGGTCTGCGCATGCGCCGCGAGGGCATTCTGGGAAACCGAGTCATCCGTGTTGACAGCGCACAGGCGTAAACAGCAGCTGAGGTGAGGCAACATGTACCTGCACCGGTGCGTTATGTAACCGTTTGTGGAAGTGGGCTAAATCCCAGACACAAGTGGGACAAGTTAAGGTATTACCGGCTGTTATAGTGCTGACCCCAGACTACAACGACTTAAACTACAAAACAACAAGTACACATTTAAACATTTAAAAATATTGGATATACTGTATCTTCCTGTTGTCAGTGGCGTGCACAGACTTTTTAAGGGCAGGGGCGAAAAGGAAAAAAAAAGGGCACATTCAAGATTCAAGAAGCTTTATTTAGCCCGAGGGAAATATATATATATATAGCAATATATAGCAACATATAGCATATCCTCGCCAATGAAGAGGGCACTTTAATTTTGGCTCCTAGATGGCACTTTAGCGCGTCTTGTGGCTCTTAAAGGACACTGTAGCATGTGTTTGACTCTTTAGAGGGCACTTTAGCACGCGCTTTGGCTTCTAAAGGGCATATTAGCACAGGTTTTGGCTCCTAGAGGACACTTTATCACGCGTTTTAGCTCCTAGAGGATACTTTTGCACACATTTTAGATTTTAGAGGACACCTTTGTATGTGTTTTTGCTCCTAGAGGGCACTTTAGCACGTGTTTTGGCTCCTAAACTTTAACTTGCGTTTTGAATCCTAGAGGTCACTTTAGCATGCGTTTGGGTTTCTATAGGGCACTTTAGCACGCGTTGTGGCTCCTAGACACTTTAGCACGTGTTTTGGCTCTTAATGGACACTGTAGCACGCGTTTTTGCTCCTAGAGTGCATTTTAGCACACATTCTGGCTTCTTAAGGGTACTTTAGCACATGTTTTTGCTCCTAAACTTTAACTTGCGTTTTGAATCCTAGAGGGCACTTTAGCACATGTTTTTGCTCCTAAACTTTAACTTGCGTTTTGAATCCTAGAGGGCACTTTAGCATGCATTTTGGTTCCTAGAGGGAACTTCTTCTTCTTCTTCTTCTTCTTCTTCTTCTTCTTCTTCTTCTTCTTCTTCTTCTTCTTCTTCTTCTTCTTCTTCTTCTTCTTCTTCTTCTTCTTCTTCTTCTTCTTCTTCTTCTTCTTCTTCTTCTTCTTCTTCTTCTGCTTCTTCTTCTTCTTCTTCACCATGCTCTCATTTTTAAAGTGTCTATATATTATTCTACAGTGATGATGCAATCCAATCCCTCAGTGCAGTATTTCCCTTGAACATATGTATTTTTTTCTTTAAACTTTTTATATATTTATGTTTACTGTAGATATTTGTGAACTCGTAGTGTTTCTGTATTGTTTGCTTTTCTCTGTTATATTGTGGCTTCTCAGGTTTGCTCCAAATTAAGTTTTCTTGTACTTTTGTGCAGTAAAAAATAAAGTATCCGTCCGTCTTCTGGACTTTTATCCTGCTGACGCTGTCGTTACTGTCCAACTGTAAATAACAGATGTACTTTTTGGGGAGACTATTAAACATGTTTTATAGATTATTTTCATGTTACTTCTCTTTGGTTTGATTTAAAAAGGTACCTTTCAAAATATTTTGTATAAAAAAACCAATATGAACAAAGATGGATTTATTACTAATTCTTAACAATCCCAAATATGCGGCAAATGACACTTTCATAATTAGTTTGATGAATATCTTAGAAAAATACTATATACATAAAATGATTAAGCTTAACAAACCACCCTCCTTTTATATTCAAGTCAAAGTCAAAAGTCAAAATCAGCTTTATTGTCAATTCTGCAATATGTGCCGGACACACAGAGGAATCGAATACGTTTCTCGCTGACCTACGCTGCAATAGTACAAAATATATATACAATAAATAAATAACGTCTAAATTCTAAATAGTACAAGAGAAAATGTGCAATGTGATGGGCAAACTGATGTTCAACTGTATTCAAGAATTTCCAGCCCCCGTATGAACTCTGACCTTGGCTCTGTGTTGCTGTTGGAGAACAATAATTAATTATGATTATAATATTGTTATTGTTTTTGTAATTGTCATTTTTTTGTTATCATATTTGACCACTATGGAAACCCTAACTCAAAAATAATAAATTGGGAAATACTAGGAGGTTATTCAGGCATTTTAAATTTACTCCTGAGTTTAGCAGCAGACCTTTTTCCATGTTTTACTCTCGCTGTAAAGGTTGAATGGAGAATGAGCAGAACACCGCCATCTAATGTCTCAAGATCATAGTTACAACGATAAAAAATAATTCCAGCAGTCGGTTGCCAGGTTGGTCAGATCCGGTCCAGTAGCCTCCAGGAGATCAGAGTCTGTTTGAGTCTGTTTGAACCCGTCCTCTCGGGAAAATCTTACCATAAAAACAAGTATTAGAGACAGTAAGCGTTAGCTTACCGATCAAGGAGAAACGTAGCCGTGCGTTTTAATGCTGTTGAACTCCTTTATCTCAGTCCATGAAGTGAATCCTTGGTCTATACTGACTCTGGTTTTTGCCCGTCTCCGGTCACTCAGCTGCTGGGACAAGTAAGCAGCTGCAGGATTGGCAAACTCCATTTCTCCCAGTGCCAGACTACAGTAGCTGCACCCAACAACAGACAAACCTGGCAACCCACAACGCCCAACGCTATTGGCTGTTACAATGTAAACAGAACGCGACAGAAAGTCATTGTCAAAACCGTCAAAACAATGTAAATATTAATTCAGACTAAATATATTTTCTTATGGAAAAGCAATACTTTCATTCTGTAACCCTCAAAATGCCCTGTGGGTGTATTATGATTATTATTATTATTATTATTATTATTATTTAAAATATAGCTTTTAATAATATTCAACCTTAAATTATTTATAAAGATCTAGATTTTAAATCATATTTGACCACTTTGGAAAAACTAAAAACTGTAAAATAATAAATGGTTAAAAAAACAAAACAACTATAAGATTGTTTAGGCATTTTGAATGAACTCCCTCAGTTTAGCAACAGACCCCATACTATTGTTTTTGTTATTCTTCATTCCTTTTTCTATGTTTACTGTCTTTGAACATTTTAATTCATATTATTATTATTATTTCTACATTCAGAAGTACATTTTAGGTATTGTGTATAACTCTGGAACATGTAAGAAAAGTAAAAACAGCCCAATAAAAAACATCCTCTGGACTCAAACTCCCAGAAGTCTTTGCGGCCGTTCTTCTGTGTTTACAACCAGCTGACTTCCGGCGTCTTCCCGTCGATTAGCCACTGATACCACAGGCAACCATATATCCACCTCCACTCGATCTTTGCTGATGAAAAACGCTTCCCGCTGACTCGTCAACTCAACTGAATGCAACATTTCATCAAAGTCATCAGATGCAGGTGAGTTAAACGGGACAAAAGCGGCATTTTAAACACATTTAGGTTAGCCAGTTAGCCCCGCAGCTAACGGTTAGCACAAGCTAACACAGCTAGCTAATGCTAACGGTAGCAGAAGCCTTCCTGTTGGATCAGTTTCGATATCTGTCAGGAAGAAACTCGGTGCTAGTTTGTGCTCACTACTCTTATCAGGTGATTAAATCGACTGTGTCTGTGTTTTGTCGTGTGATTGGCAGCGTTGTGATGTTAGCATCATGCTAGCTCGGTGGATAATAATGGATTGTGTGCAGTCGGTTGTGGTGCCAGGCTGTGGTGCAGCAGCCTCACAGTGTTTGTGTTGTTTGTTTGTTGTGTGTCAGGGCTCCGGCTCCGTCTCCAGCAGCTGAAGCACACCGGGCCTGTCCTCTCTGATCCGCGGCCTCCCTCCCTCCTTCACTGAGCCATGACCTCCCCGAGGGATCTCGATATGGTGAGTTTGAGGGGCCTGACACATTTTTAACACCAACACAGAAACATGAAGGTGATAATCCGTGTTTCCTGGTATTATCTGCTCTGTAGTCTGTCACACACGGAAGCCCTGAAGGGTCATACACTACATACATTTTATTTCCTCTATTTCCCTGTGATAACAAGGTAATTAATTTAAGTTTGGAAAATAAAACCATGGTGTAGTCTATTAAATCATTGCAGGAAACATCCTTCAGTGTATCAGTGTCAGAGGAGCAGGAGAGTATGGATCACCATCACAGATCTATTTAATCAAGGCCTGACACATGAAACGGCTTTATTCTATCTCAGATAATGTTCACATTAGTGTGCGTCATCTAAGACGACGCTTAGTAAGACTTAAGCTTTAACGAAGCGTGAGCGAGCCTCATTAACCACACAGGTCAATATTTTATCACAAAAACATAAATACCAGTACAGGGAGGTGTTACAATGTGCACATAAATAAACAGATTACAGTTTAATTTCATAACAGTAAATAACCAACAGAAATCATCCATAGTGTTCTTCAAGATATGAGGGGACTTAACGAGGCGTGACATGTCCGGAGTGATGGAAATCTCAGGCCTATCACGTTTCATTCATTATCTATCAAATAAATGATCTCGTTATCTTGAGAAAACGGATTAAAATTATCTCGTCATCACAGGAGAAAAGAGGAAATAAGATGTATGTACTGTATGACCCTTCAGGGCTTCCATAGTCACACCTGTTGTTGCTGCACGATATACAAACATAATACACTTGATTATTGTTGTGATAACTTTACCTAAATGTTTACCCAAACCAAAATAAGACAACGTTATTAATCCTGGAGGAAAATCTTGTTCCAGATTTGCTCCACAATTGCAGTTACAATTATAAAAACAATAACAATATAACTATTACTGTTTGCTTGAAATGTTCTGTTATATGATGATGGCATCTACGATATAATAACACAGAGGAAAGAACAGCTCAGTATTTGAGAGACTGAAACCAACATTTTCTGACATTTTTGCATTGAAAATGACCTTTAATGGTGAACAGAGGATCAAAATATTAGATTACATTTCTGTCGTGTTAGTTTTCCTATTATTTGTTTTCCTTCTGTAGAAAGATGTTTCAAAACATCATGTTTTTAAAAAAAGTATTTCTGATTCTGATGTTGGTTGTTTTAGGACAATAACATCTAATGTAATGTGATGAAAAACTGCAATAATAATTTCACCGAATACTAGGTACGGTAAGGTGCTGGAAACGCAGGAAAATGCACCTTGAAATGCTTGAAAAGGGCTTGAGTTTGACTTTGGAAAAGGTGTAGGAACCCTGAAAATTGCAGTAACAATCACAAAAACAAAAATAATGAAGCTGTTATTGTTTTAAGAGCCACGGTCAGACTTTGTATGGGTGCTGGACATCCTTGAATACACTTGAATTTTAGTGTGGTGTGTTTTCAAGGTTTAAAAAAGTGCTTTGGATTTTGAATAAAGTGCTTGAAACTGCTTGATATGTTCTGTTATATGGGACGGCATATATGGTATAACAAAAAGGGAAGAAGATCAACATATTTTAGAAAGTGAAAACAGCATTTTTTACATGAAAAATGACTTTTTCTGACAATTAACAGATGATCAAAGTAGTTGGCAATTATATATTTATTCTGTTGATCTTTAATCGTTTGTCATCCTTCTGTCACGGAACATAAAGTTGATGTTTATAGCACAATAACATCTATTTTAATGTAATTAACAAGTGAAAAAGAAGCATACTGGACATACTGTATGTACTGTAGTCAAAAAGGTAGTTTTCCGCAGCTGTAAAACCATGAAAATGCACCTTGAAATGCTTGAAAAGTGCTTGAATTTGACTTTGGAAGAGGTGTAGGAGCCCTGCAAGGTGATAATCTGTGTTTGCTGCTGCATGATATACAAACATAATACAATAGTGAGACAACATTACCTAAATATTTCCCCAAATCAGAATCATTTAGGGTTTTGGGGGTCGGGGTAGGAGGTGAGGAGGTCACGGATTAGCCAACGACCACAAACACTTAGCTGGGACAGTGACTGCTGTCCCTGTGAACGCCATCTGTCTAATCTCAGTTAAAACGTTGCCCTACTTTCCTTTCAAGGTTTAGACACCAATTGATTGTACCCTCTTTATAAATCCTGACCACGGCCCCCACTAAAGGAATGAACAACACTCGTTTAGAGACACACCAGAAAAGAGTAGAAGCTAAACAAATTAGATTCTTTTGTTAATTAGGACACCTGGCCGCTATACGTCTTTATAACAATATGTCACAAAGGAAAGATGGCAGGTTTTTGTCTTTGTGAGCAGCTGAATTCTGTGTGTTTTTGTCTGATGAATGATTAACACATTTATCAAATTATCAAACATAAAAGATCATATTTTTATAACGAACTGGTGGTCAATTAGACGATCAGCTGTTTTAGTACTAATGAGAGTAACGGGGGCATTTAGTGCTGGAACAATAACATAATTAATCAGTTTAACCAGTGACAAAAAACAAATCTGACCAAATTCTGACAATCAATTCATAAAAAGAACAAAAAAAACAAACAAATATATATAATTATGACTTCCCAAAGTAAATATTTTCCGCTTTTCTGTGATTTGACATCTGAAGAATTGTGCTGTTTTAATCGTATTCTCCCAGAACTTGTATTTAATTATATCTTAACATAAAGGTTTCTAAATGTTTCTTCTTGGACACCTGCGTCGGGTAAAACCCCGCGGCGAGTAAAGTGGGATTTAATGGATCATCTCTCTGGGCTTCAGCCCCGGGGCGTTATCTTGTGGGTGGTTATATTCTTAGGAAACTTGACCAACTTCACGACCGGATAATCCTCTGGTTGCTCCGTTAACCCTGTAAAAAAGTCATTCACAACAGCGTTTAAAGCATCGAATGTCTCTCTTTGGAAGAACCCCGAGAACATTTGTGATGTCGCCGTCGGTAACCAGGCAGATTTGACTTTGTTTTGATTTAGTCGGGGATGAAAGGGACGGGGACGGGGGCAAAGCTTGTTAATGATGACACGGGTATGCAACCCTACATTGAGGTTATTCAGTTCAGAGCGGGGGAGGGGAGGGGAGGGCGGAGGACCACCGAGGGAGCACTGTATTTGTAAACAGATCAGAGAGCGGGGATGTCCCTCCCTGACGTCACACCGCGCGGTTAAATCCCTTTGTTCTCCCCTCTGTGATTTGTGAACCCAAAGAAAGTTCATGCGGCACCTTTTTTGAAGAAGGGCAAATGTCGGGGGCATAATAATCCCATCTGCGGACGCTTGAGTAGAGGTGTCTCAGTCGATGAAATGTGCGTCTTCCTTTCCCCAAAGTCATTTTTTAAGTAGAGGCGTGATTGATTAGAGACGGTGGATTAATGGTTATATAAGAACAGGCGTCGCTGCAGCATAAATTACACGACTAAAGTCCAAAACGGATCAATAACTCAGGTCAGGGGGATGTTTCAGACGTGGATACAGAGTAAAATAAGTGGACTAATCAATATAAATGTAAATATTATGACTGCAGGCCACAGTTTGGTTAAATGGACATCAACTATTAATAAATCAAAGATATCTAGAATTAAAGATGCACAGATTTATCGATCGAGCGTCAGTTTTGGTCAAATAAGATGTTAACTGATGGCTATGTTCGATGTTTTTTTTTAATTTTGTGTTCATAAATTGTCGTATTAAAGGATTTTGAAGCAGTTATTTTTCAAAACTTACTTTTCCTGTGAATTTGAATATTTTAAAAGTTGTTTTTTGATTTGATTTGATTGATATTTTTTGATTGATATTTTTCAAGTACAAAGAAACAGAAATGGTCACAGGAAGTAAAGATGTTTCACAAAATAAAAGCATAATTACATAAAAGAAAAGAAAAGCATGTTTGAAAAGGAGCGGGAAGAAGTTTGCACTTTTCTAGTCCCACCCCGTCTCCATCGCTCATTTTAATTAAACTTCTTTATTTTGTTATATATTTTGGGGGTTGTAAGAGTTTTAATTTTCCATATAAGGCAGAATACAAACTAAACTGTGTACTATAATTATATTACTTATATTTCACACGTTTTTGTACATTTACCTTCGTAATTGGTGCGGTGGGATTTGAAGTTTAGCAAATACTTTAAACGCAAACTCTAAAGCTTCTTCTGTGAACAATTTATATTCATTTCTATATGTAGAAATTATATATTGTGTGTCTTTCTCATTAAGACACTAAATAAAAAGCATAAATAACTGTTTAAATCTGTATTACATGTCTTACATGTGCTTCTCTAGGACAATAAGGGGAAACAAAACACTGTATTCTGATTTTTTAGTGTCTCTCAGTGCTGAAAAACAAGAAAATAAAAGTTATTTTAATGCCAGAAGCTTTAAACCTCCCGGTTACAGGGACAATAACCAATCCCAGCATTTGTAAAAAGTTAAATTAGACAACTTTTTTTATTTTAAAAACATATCCTTCCTACATTCGATTAAGCTTCCTTATTCATAATAATTAACAATTTAATTTATTATTATTTATCATATATGTATGTATATATTTTATTTTAACTTATCAAAATATATAATTTTCAAAAAAAAAACGTATTATTTATATGTTCAGATCAAATATATACTATATTAACTGTATAGTATATATAACTATAATAATTCCCTAAAAAGTAAAACAAAAACAGATACGAAAGAATAAATAACAAACTAAATAAATGATTAACACCCAATTGAATTTTATGATGAAGATTTATTTGTTTTCCTGAAACAAAGAGGGAAATAAATAAATAACAACAACAACAAAGCATCTGCTAAAGGCCACATGATCACTTCATACATCATGTCTCACATTTATCCAGAATAGTTTGAAGTTGCATGAAAGGAAATATTAAAATATGAATAAGAAACCAAACATGTAGAATCAACTCGTATACATCAGTTTAGCCTGTTACAGAGGATTTAAGACATTTTGACAAACATCAAGTGTTTTCTGTTTGAACACATTTGTGGTTTGGAGTCGGCGTGCAGGCGTTTATTCTCTCTTGACGTCTTTCCTGGTTTTGTTCCTCCGTCTTCAGCTGAAACCGTCTCCTCGCGTGTTTCCGGCTGCTCTTTAACTCGCCTGGTCGGAGGTCAGGTGATCGATCGGGAACGCTCTGGTCCTTTGTTGTTTGTCTTAATGTTTGGGATCATTGTCCCTGAAATTGAAGGGTCTTTGTATGAAGTCTTGCATGTCCCGACATGGATGAGACCACCCTCACTTCAGGGTTGTGTTTTAACACAAAGAAGCAAACTGTTGCGTTCTGCTGCTGTCGTACTAGAAATCATTAAACACGTTAAGACTACAGCGAAGGGCTGCGGCTAATGTTTATTTTTAAGTATCGATTAAATCATTTTCTGCAAACGTCATCACATTTCCCTAAAGCCAGCGGGACCTCTTTCTAATATTATTGTTTTTGTTTGTCCACGTAATACAAAGAAAAGCAGCTCTACATCATAATTGAGTTGAAAAATGAAGGATAAATGAGTTGTTTTTATATTTTATGTTGATCATTTAATCGGTTGAGTCAGCTGAGCCTCTACCACAGTGTGTGATTTTATGTTTTTGAGCCCTGCACGCAGAATTAGTTTGATGTTTTTAAGTCTTGTAGTAGATCGAGCGTCCCACGTGGATTTCCTGATGTTGGTTTAATATTTCTGCCTTCAGGGCGTGTCGTCAAGCAACTCCCTTTTTATTTTTTAACAGATTCAGGCTTCGTACGGGTCGTGGAAACCTTTGAAAACACTTGCAGTTTAGTGTTTTCAAGGTTTGAAAAGCTCTTGGATTTTGAACAAAGTGCTTTAAATGTTTTTTTATATGTGATGGCAGACATTATATATATAAAACAGAGAAAAGAAGATCTCCATATTTGAGCGACTGAAAACAACATTTTATGACATTTTTTCATAAAAAATTACTTTATAATTGATTATCAAAATAGTTAGATTATATTTTTGTCGATCAATGGTCCTTCTGTAGAAAGCTCTCTACAAAACATCATGTTGCCTGTTTTTTATCACAATAACATCTAATTTAATGTGATGAACAAGTGCAGAAATAATTATACTGAATACTGCGGCGTGTGTACTGTATGCAAATATGTATTTTAATTACATATTTTAATGATGAACAGGTGATTAAAATAGTTGATTACATTTCCGCCAAGTTAGTTTTCCTTTTATTTGTCGTCCTTCTGTTGAAAGCGATTTGAAAACATTACGTTGGTGTTTTTTAGGGCAATAACTCCAATTCTAATCTAATTTATTGGGATGAACAAGTGCAATAATAACTTCCCTGAATACTTATTATTGTCTTGCATACAAATATGTAGTTTACCACAGCTGTACGGTGCTGGAAAAGCATGAAAATGCACCATGAAATGCTTGAAAGGTGCTTGTAAATTACTTTAAAGAAGAGTAGGGACGCTGCAGATTGGTTTGTGTGGTTGCCCGGAGGATCAAACTTGGAGGATGTCCCACTGCGTTGGACCCTCCCACACATATGCACAGTCCCCCTTGGGGCCACGCACTGCCTATGTAAATTTAATAACACGGCCCGGAGCTGTCTGGGACACCTGGGGTTATCGCATTAGGCCGACAGCCCGGAGAGGAGCTCGCAGCGCCCTGGAACTAAAGGGCCAGTGTTCCCCCGTCAGCCCCACCCTTATCTGTCGTCTCCAGCAACAGGGGCTCACTTCAGTGTAAGCCCGCGGTGAGTGAAGTCGCCCAGTGAAGGGGTGGAGATCTGGCGTGGATAAATCTAATTAGACTGGAATGCCCGTCTCTTCACAGCCATCTGAAGGTCACCGCATGTCTGGAGAGGTTAGAGGAAGTGGAGGGATTCCTCCGCAACTCATTAAGACGAACTCTTGAGTGGAAGTTTGGCGTTTTGTGTCGGCTTACGCTGCGTTTTCCGCGGACCACGATTAAACCGTTTTCCTTTTGTTGTTTCAGGTGCACCTCCGCCTTATCCTGGTCAGCGGGAAAACACAAGACTTCACTTTCTCCCCAAATGACTCGGCCACGGACATCGCCAAGCACGTCTTTGAGAACTGGCCCGAAGGTGCGTTTTTATAACATAACATTCAAATTTCAGTCATTTTTTTTGTTTTATATATTTCATTTATTTGATTACTTTGCACTAAGCCGTCCTTTCGATTCAGTCTCTGCTGACGTTTAGTGTCAATTTAAATGTAAATAATGTAAATATTGTTAGTTTATATGATATTGATATAATAATTTACTGGCTTTGGTTAATTGTGGGTCTGGGAGAGAATTCAATATGATTGTTTGTCTTTCAATGGAATCGTATCACGATTAAAACATGTATCAAAATATCATGATATTATATTAAGTCTTCTAAATTACTATGTTAAGTCATCTTAATTATTGTATTAAGTCTTCTAAATAGATTATAACAAGCACATACTAACTCAAAATGTTCAGAGAACTATTTTGCACTAAAGTTCTTTAAAAAATACTATTTTCTCATCTCTTTTGTATTTAATCCACACAGTATACAAAAATAGGTTATACCATGTGGTTATTTCATACAGAATATTTAATTTATATATATATTTAGAATATCTTATCGAGATATGAAATTATCTATGCTTGGGTAAAGATTTTGTTCATGTCATATTAATTATTACATGTTAATTAACTTCTGCAAATGCCTGAAGTGGAAACACTGTTTATATAAAAAGAATAAACACCGGCTGCTTTCAGCACACGTTTAAAAAGTCTACAGCGAGGGCCAGATGCGTTATAACAGTAATATGGTGCAGAATAGGGACGGTAAAACCAAGTCAATATATCGGCTGATATCAGCTTATTACAGAGATATATAGCATTGATGTATTTTGGTTGATAAGTAACAAAAAAAGTACCAGCACGGAGATGCCAAAATAGTTTCAAGATCATTGAGTCACAATAACAGATGATTTAAAGTTTAATGTTTGTACTTGTCAGTGTTTGCTCAGTGTAAACGCTCACAGTGAGTGATGCACTTGTTTCTCTCTGACAGGATGGGAGGAGGAGCAGGTGAGCAGTCCCAGTATACTGCGCCTCATCTTCCAGGGACGCTTTCTTCATGGCAACGTTACCCTGGGAGGTACGACCACCTGTTATCGGCCATTATTATAAAAACTAGGGATGGGCGTTTACAGTAATTTCAATATTTGAATACTCGCGTTACCTCACGAACAAGTACACGATTGCTCTTAGTAAAAACAAAACCCAACTCACGCGGCTCACAGCAACGTCAGGATCCTGTCACTTTCTGACTAAATAGCGTCATGGTAATTATATATAATCTCATCTCATCTTCAACCGCTTATCCGGGGTCGGGTCGTGGGGGCAGCAGCTCTAGCAGGAGACCCCAAACTTCGCTTTCCCGGGCCACATTAACCAGCTCTAACTGGGGGGTCCCGAGGCGTTCCCAGGCCAGTGTCTGGGTCTTCCCCGAGGCCTCCTCCCAGCTGGACGTGCCTGGAACACCTCCCTAGGGAGGCGCCCAGGGTTCATCCTTACTAGATGATCCTGAACCACCTCAACTGGCTCCTTTCAACGCAAAGGAGCAGCGGCTCTACTCCGAGTTCCTCACGGATGCTGAAACTAACATTTAGTGCCTTTAACGTCCAGATAAATATGTAAGACAGGTTCCTGTTTATGAGTCACCTGAAGACTGAAGCACCGCTCTCTCTTTTTCTCCTTCTCCGTTTAGCGATCATTATTACTCTCATCGTCCCGCTGAACACTTGATTGGTCTCTGTGTTTCAAGTTACGCATCGGTTCAGTTTTGTGATTTAAAAGTTATTTCAAGAGCGGTGTTGTTCTCTCACAGCGCCGTCAGTGCACGGAGATGAGAGAGGACGCTGTCTGTCTCTACTGCCACGAATTAACCTCCTGTTTTTTGCTGCCGTCAAGTTTTGTGTGGAAGGCTTCGGCGAGCGGATTGCTTTTATCGAGCCACCGTCACGGGGAACAATGGCAAAAAGGGAGGAGAAAACACTGAGGGCTGATCTGGAACATGTCGAAAAAGGCAACGGCAGCTCCTCAACGCTTTATAGAGGATGAATTCAAACAATGGAGCAGAGTTTTTCCCGCTTATGAGATCTAGAGGACATCCCCAACAAAAATACACACATGACAAACAGTTCGTATTCATGTAGTGCTGGGTCTGTTAGGTGTATTTTATTCATGCTGAGCAAGAAACATGAAGAGGAAGAGTTAAAACTGCAGGGTTTTAAAAAAAAAACATAATCAATAAATGACCAAGAGTAAAAAGTTAATGTCACGGCGGATGAATACATGCACTGGAGCACCAACGCCAAACAGAGCACATATGATGACATTAACTCATCTGAGGCCCTAGTGACCGGTGCAACAAGTTATTTCTTCTCAATAATTATCACCCACAGGAATCTTTCACCACCTCATTAATAGGGTTTGCATGTGAACGATCGTGCTGTAAGACGTAGCTAAAGAATAATGAAGTGCATTTCTTTGTTTGAAGCCCTGAAGCTGCCGCCGGGCCGAACAACCGTCATGCACCTGGTGGCCAGAGAGACTCTTCCAGAGCCCAACTCTCACGGTGAGGATGTTTTCTTTGGCTCCTTTTTTAGCAGAATCAACGCCAGAATTATCCGTGTGAGTTCCAGGACGAGGAGGTAACACGCTCGGTAGCCACAGGCCGGTAAACTCCAGTGGGATGAAAAAAGGCGACGGTTCTGAGAATAAGGTCGAACTTGTCTTTGCCGTCGCTGGGCCCAAAAAAAAAAAAGCTGACGTAGTTAAGCTCCCTGTGGTCAAGGTTTTGTTCCTGAGGCTCAAACAAACATCATTTCAAGCCAACGTGAGGTCAAGCCCGCTGTGCGCCTCTCACACAGAGTTGCTGGCAGCGTTATCCAAACGCAGTCGGAAAATCAACGTCGTACATGAACGGGATTTATTCCTCTTCAGTCTAAATGCAAATGCATGTAAATGCAGCACGAGCCCACGGATAACTGCTGAATTCATATCTTATATGGACTTATTTGGATATTTAGGACTGACGGACAGCAGGGTTTGGTCCTTCAGGTCGCTCCCTCACTCCTGTTGCATTTATTTAATGTGCTGGGAGAGAGGGTTCTGGCCAGATTTAATTATAATACGCTTTATCTATATATATCTATAGATATATATTCATACATGGTAGGAATTGACTGATGTGGAGTTTTTAGGGTCGATACCGATTTATTTTTCATCAGCCTTAGCCGATGACCGTTACAGACTGCCGATAATGCCCTCAATTTACATCATAAAAATTACACAATGCTAACGAATGTTACAAGTGTCAATTTAAATAAAGGAACATTTACTGAATATAAAGAAGGCGTCTCCGGCAACACAGAGCTGCCTGTGGACACCCATCTATCGACGAATGCAGCAGCAGCCCGATGTATCGGTCTATCACCAACACAAGGTGTGTAGCCCAAAATAGTGCTGCATATTTTCTTATTTCATATTTTAACGTAATGCTTCATCTTCACACTGTTGTCACAGCGAAGGAAGTGACATCTTTGTCTGGCTTTGTTTGACAAGGAAAAGCATGTGAATTCGTAAATGTCCGTTCACACAGCGGTCGCATGGCCAGTGATCTGTGAGCATCGGATTTCGGACCACGTATAAAAATGGCCCCATCTGATTGGAAAAAAATCTGAATTTTGAGTCCACATTATTATCTGAAAAAATCAGATCTGTGTCAAATAAGGGCAAGAAAAAAGTATCTTGGCCACATTTGCTTGTTCTGTGAACGTAGCCGAAGAGGCTGTGCAGGAATTAAAGACATAGTGTCCCTTTTAAGTGCTGTGCGAGTGACTCGGCGGGTGTGACTCGGCGGAGCGCTGAAGCTGAGGAGTTGCTTCTTCAGGGTCCATTTTGTTTGACCTTTCACATACATCACGCAGTGGCCGCTTGTTGCTACTGCCGCTAACCTCGGCGTCGTCTCGCGCTGAGAGTCTGCAGAGCGATTACGCGCCTTCTTCCAGTTTCAGCCGGCTGTTTTTATCTCACCTCCTGTCTCTGCTGTCCCGTCTCTGTAGGTCAAAGGAACAGAGAAAAAACCACAGAGAGCAACTGCTGTCTCCTCTTGTAAAGCAACAGAAATGACCCCCTACCCCGACCTCTCACACACACACACACACACACACACACATGCAACACAAAACACACACACATATATAAACATGCATACACCGTGAGCTCTCCTGCAGTCGTCCTGTCAGATGTGGATTTGGAGTAAACCACAGGAAGTCTGGTTGGGCCTGTCACATCGATCGCTTGTCCAATCTGAGGTAGTTTTGTTTTTTTGTGCCAATGTATTTACATTTTGACCCTCCAAACTTTTACTCTGTCGGCAGAATTTGCTGTCATTATTCCTTTTCATTTGAAGATCAGGACTTTTAAACGATACCCCCTGTTCCCTCGCGGACCTGTTCACTGCTGGACACGTTTTTAAAGAACCGTCATGCTGTACGCGGTGG
This sequence comes from Echiichthys vipera, assembly GCF_963691815.1. Classification (NCBI taxonomy): domain Eukaryota; kingdom Metazoa; phylum Chordata; class Actinopteri; order Perciformes; family Trachinidae; genus Echiichthys; species Echiichthys vipera. The sequence continues at coordinate 7,869,629 of NC_139831.1, forward strand.
AAAAGACCCGGGAAGTCCTCGCTCTTCAAGGGACACGAGTTTTTGGGCTATTACCTTTCCCGTATTAGTCACATGGATGTTCCCCCAGGTTTTACTGAATGGTGTTAACCCTCTCATTGCACTTAACCAGTTTGTTGATTCAGAAATGTTTATCATGTTTCGTCATCTCCCCCCCCCCCCCCCACAATAGCTTTTTTTTTTTGCGGTCAGAGGAACTGACCTTAGTTCCCCACGTGGTCAGAAAATGTGCCATCCTCCTCCATGAGCCTGTTTCTCACTAACTGAACGGGTCGGTCTGTATCAGCACCAGTGGCGTTTGTGCCATTACCATACACCTGTTTGTTCCTGGAAATGGACCAATGGAGAAAAGACTTTTATTAGGAAGAGCGAACACCCGAGGGGACGTTCAGGGTCCACGAGAAACGGGGACAGACTCGAGGCTTGTTTAAGATGGAGGTCTCGGCTCGTGTGCCATCAGGTGTCGTGTTCGCACCCCTGGCTTTTGACTTTACTGACTAGGCTGTCGATGTTCCCTCGCAAACGGGAGCCGATGCGGAAGGGCCAGTTAAACGCAGACAGAAGAAGCGGTTGAAGATGGGAGGGAGGAGCGTCGTCGGTGCGAGACCCCCGCCCCACCCCCCTTTACTGGACACCGAGGACGAGGCAGGGCGAGAGTTTCTCCCACTCGGATGAAGAGTTCAAAGGAAAATCTTTGGTGTTTCACCTCCTTTTACTTTGGATGCTGTCTTTACTTCTTGTTTGCCTTTTATCGTGGAATTCAGTAATATCATTAATATTGAAATTTAAATATATCAATTTTTATCTTGTGTATAGGTATTTGTTGGATTTTAGTGTGGGTGAGTTTGTGTATGAGTGCGTCTGAGGGTGTGTGATGCACGTGGCATACTGTATGAGGACTAGTGAGGGCATGTGGTCTTAAAAAAAAAAGGGTGGCTTCTTCAGAAACAGTCGGAAACCTTTTGATTCCTTCCATTGAGTGTCCTTTGGTTTGTGTTTTCGTCAATCAGTGTCACTGCTATGAAGTTTAGCTCAGTATGAATAAATGTAAAAACTAAAAATGCAATGTGGTCTACATAAAAGCTTGTATTATAAATTAATAAATCTTTAAATAAGGCAACTTCTCTTCCTTTTTACTTTTCTCAGACGGCAACAACAAGCTCGTACAAAGTCTTCGAGGTTTGATTTTAACATTTTCAGGGTTAGGAAAATGCTTGAATTTGAATTAATCTCTGAAAAAAGTTTGATTTTGAACATAACCTGGCGTTTCATCGACACATGGAAACCAAAACTCTACAAATACTTGAAATTAAATGACTCAGAATTTAATAATCATGATCAAAACATCCAACGTTCATATGAACAGCTGGGAAAATAAACAAAGTGACAATATATATTTATTGTTGTGGATATAAATGACTTCTGTAAAGTTAATTTTCACAGATGCATTTACAGTAAGAATGTGATGTGATGATAAAGGCTTTGAGAGGTTGGATAGTTTTAGTCAGTACCTTGAAAGGGCTTAAATTTAACTCTTTCTACTGTTACGAACCCTGGTTATTAATCTTTAAACCATATTGGAAACTGCTGGATGTGTTTCAGTATTTCCAGAGTCAACAGTCACTTCTTCAAATGTCTCTCTGTGCCTGATGTTTTGGTTTGGACCGAGGAAGATTAACACATTTAGGAGTTAAGATCACATTACAGCAAGTTGGACTTAAAGTAAACTGGTTAGTGTCAGAAATCAGTCGCATTTACACACCTGGGCTAAGAATTTGATTTACCGTCTCCAGCTTAAATGGCCAAACTACGTCATTTCGTGAGAATTAAATTAACCAAGCTGGTGTGGTGGGCAGCACTGTCGCCTCACAGCAAGAGGGTTCCTGGTTCGAATCTCGGCTGGGGCCCTTTCTGTGTGGAGTTTGCATGTTCTCGCCGTGTCTGCGTGGGTTTTCTCCAGGTTCTCCGGTTTCCTCCCACAGTCCAAAGACGTGCAGGTGTTAGGTAACTGATGACTCTAAAATTGCCCGTAGGTGTGAATGATTGTTTGTCTCTGTGTGCCCTGTGATAGTCTGGGATCCTGTCCAGGTTGTATCTCGCTTCACGCCCGAGGTCAGCTAGGATCGGCTCCAGCCCCTGGGACCCTGACAGGGATAAGCGGTTGAAGATGAATGAATGAATGAACAGTTTAAGTAGTGTAAGTTATTAAAAGCATCTGAGGCACTCTGATACTTAAGATTCAAGAGTCAAGATGGTTTATTTGTTTCTTTTGGAAAGTTTGGAAAATTATGGAATTTAACTTGAAGTGTGGAAAAAGGGAAAAGAGCTTGTGTTGTTCCCAGACTAAAGTCTAACTTTCTAAAATGAAAGACCAAGTGGGAAAATAAAGATGCAAACTACACTTGAAATCATTCGACATCTCCAACATGGGAGGGGAGGGGGGGGCAATTTTAAGCCATATGCAGGGGCAAAAGCATCAATTCATACGTGTTAAAAGTTGGATTTTACATAATAAGCATCTAACAAATGGTATTCAGATGTTTCAGCTGGAAAAGAAAAGAAAAATGTGTAGGAACCCTGTGTCATAAGCACAATTACAGCAGCACTTATCAATGAACTTCTGGAGTCTTCCACGATGCAACATACTGTAATAATAATAATGAAAAATAAAAGTATAAGAGAAACACGAGTACAGAGAGCAATCCTTTATTAATACACTCAGAGAAACCCTTCAGGTCAAAACTATCAACATGGACTTCCATTAAAAGTAATCTGTATAATTCTGGTTTTTATTTCTATTTTTACTTAAACCACCCTGTTTTTCCTAATGTAGTTTAATTTATTCACCTCTAGGTGGCGACGTCTCTCTGTCAGCCTCATGAGCAGCACCATCATGGGCTGATGTGTTCAATTCAATTCAAGATAGATAGATAGATAGATAGATAGATAGATAACTTTATTTATCCCCGAGGGGAAATTAGGTCATCGTAGCAATACACTCAGAAATACAAAATATAAAATACAATAAGTATCAGTACAGTATCGCAAACTTAAAACACTGTATTACAATATACTATTTATCCCAAGGGAAATTATTGTGCAACAGTTTCAATACAAAGATGGATCAGAGTAGCAACATAAAATAAAATAAATCAAGCAATTAACTAAATGTTACAGAATGCAACAGACGTGGTTAAACGTAGGTATAATATACAACAATACGCAGCGTGCAGTTTAGCAGCATAGTGAAATAAAACTAAAGTACAAACTAAATAAGTGATAAGGAGCGATGAGTGTTAACATTGGTAAAAGTGCAGCAGCATTTCTAAGTTACATAAATGAACTAAGTTACAGTGTGGGAAGCACAGACCTGTTTATTTACGGCTGTGCCTAATGCACTGATACACGTTAAAGTAGCACAATAAGTCAATAATCTGTTAGCTAGTGTTTGTAAATGAGTCACTTGGTGTTCACAAGTTAAGTCTTTATGAAGCACGTGACAGAAACGCCTTTAAAATATAATTGTGGACAGTTCACTGATGCATGATGTGAATCCTTTTGCTGTTACGACTGAACTTTAATGTTGAGCTGATTTTCTGCAGCTTTCTTCTCGTCCGCCTCAGGAATCTGCTCCTGACGTGTAGCTGCAAGAAGTCCAGGTTTCCAGTTGACACTGGCAGCGTACCTTTGGAAAAGTGCAGTCAACCCGCCTCTTTCTCAGCACACTGCACTTCCAAACCCTGCCATTGTGTGTTGAAACATTTCCACTTGCTCTTATCTGAACAGTGGTGTTTAAGAGTCGAGTGTAAAATGAACAAGTGTCCAGGTGACCACAGAGGTGATCAGGAGGGTTTAAGTGAGTCCAGGGAGGCACTCTGGTGGGATCTGTTGTACTCCAGCCCACCGTATTAAGAGCTGCTGCAGGATGAATAGCTTTCTGTGGTCGACATGACTCAAAGCGCGCGTGCAGCCAGTTTCTGGGGCGTGCTGCGGTCCAAACAGTACTCACTGTCTGTCCCTGGAGGGCTGTCTGCACTCACAGCTGCCTCCCTGCTGTCCTGTTATGGACGGCTTAACTCCCACTTAGGCACACGTCCCACAGTCTAAAGTGTAAGAATCCTGCACAAGTAGAAGCACTGTGAGTGCACGAGTTAAACAGTACTTAAGTCGGATTGACTGTGTTGAAAACTACTCCGTCAGGTACAAAGTTACTCTTATGAGGGCTGAGCTGAGGAGAGGTTCATTTGTTATTAGTTTTTAATGAAGTAAAAGTAACAATAGCACGGTGAAAACAAATTCTTTCATTTAACAGTTTACTAAAGTGAAATAACAAAAGTATTAGCTGCAAAATGTACTTAATGATCAACACTGATTATTCAGAACAAGCACCTTTAAGTCTCAGGTCCACTTTTTTGACCTCTCAAAAGCATTTTAATGTAGATGCGACATGAAATTGCGATATCAAATCTGAATTTAGCATGCTTTCAAATAAATGCAGTGTGAATAAATGTACTTAGTTACATAACAGGTCAGCTGTTTGACCCATTTCTCAGCAGTTTTATCTTAAAACTGAAAGGTGGTCGACTCGAAATATTGAAAAATATAAGTGGGTAGGGGCTGCCTCTTCACGGCTCTCACCCGAATACGTGAAATACCTTCATGCACTAACGTGTGCTCGGATTACAGCACACACAGAGGGAGAGGGACTTCTCTGCTCAGGACGCCGTTACACCACTATATAATATAGTTGTTTGCTGTTAAATGTTCTAAATATTGAGTGCAGGGCCTTTAATCCTGACCTGGAGAACAGCAGCTGATAAAGTCGCTCTCCTGGAGGTCCATTTGTGAGGATGAAGCTCATGTGATTATGATCAAAAGCTGTAGAGCAGCTACTAAATGAACCCTCAGAGGAGAAGAATGAACTTTTAATCTATAATAGTTTGACATTCTGGCTTAGATGAGAAGATCGAAACCTCTCGGTAAATACGAAGCAGCAGCCAGGAGACGGTTAGCATAGCTTAGCTTAGCATGAGGACAGGAAGCAGGGGCTGCAGCTGCCCGAATTGCACCGGAAACCTGATTTATTGGATTCATGTGTGAAGATCATTGAGGTTAGGCATAGAGTGCTGCAGGAATGAGTCATAAATCCTGGAAACGAGTTTGAATTTTTGTGCTTCCGGTTCCCTCGTCTCAAAGTCAGTGGCTTTGTTGAGTGGGTTTTTGGTTACAGGCCTGAAATAATGTCAGTGGTTAACACAAGCTTAAGAGATTTTCACATTATGTTTTAAGAGGTTGAAATACATTAGCCTGGAAACCAGACGAATCTGCCAAACTGAGGTTTCATTTGTTCTGCCAGTTAGGTCTGGCCCCTCTCCCATACAGACAGATTTCCACCTGCCCTGACCCTTTGCGGACCAATCAAAACAGTTTCTCTCACGTGGGGCGGGTTTAAGACGACGACTGACAGCGTCACAGTTCAGTCTGCAGGTCAGGTCAGTGTTTTTCAAGCTCGTAACTCAGATCAAACAGTCAAACCAGGCAGCGCTGATCAAACATGACTCAACATTCATTGCTGTGTTGACTCTTTCTCGCATAAAATGTCTTCAAAAACACATTTTAGTTTCTGTTTTGCTGTATTTTGAGAAAGTTGGTGACATGGCTGCCGTTATTTTTCACTGAGAAAGCACCGCCATTTTTTCTGTGATTGGTTGTAGGTCTATCCAATGACATCCGGAAGCATTTTGCTCTGCAGAGGCGTAAGCTTATGCGACCGGGGAAAATCGGACCCGGCGTATGTAGGGATGACCCCAGTGCTCTATCAACCTCAGATGGTGCGGGTCAGGGGGGAGGGACCTGAAAAAATCAGGATTCCGGTCCAGATCTCGGGTAATGGCGAAGAAACACACACCAATGAGATACAACATGTTCATCTGTGAGTCAGACTCTTCAGACATAGCTGTTTCCCCCTGCTTCCAGTCTTTATGCTAAGCTAAGCTAACTGGCCGCCTGCTCAAGCTTCATATTCAGCGTACAGAGCTGAATTGATCTTCTCATCTAACAAACGTATTTTCATGAATGGAAACCAGTTGATAGAAACGGCCGTATTGAAATTAAATGCAATTAAAAATGCTGAGAACAAATGTGATTGGTAGTTGAGGAGCTAAGCCTTCATGTTGTCTTTTAAAATGATATTCTTCTTCTTATTCATCTCTTCTGTTTCAACTCAAGAGCAGACGGATGTATGGAAAAGTAAGTGAATGCCTGAGTCAAGAGGGAGCTTGTGCTATGTGTTGTTTTCTGTTATGGATTTTTGCTCTAAATCCCTTTTCCCTTCACGGCTTCTGACCATTTTCATATCTGCCAGTTCCTCCTGTATTAAAACCAGCTGTGAACACACACACACACACACACACACACACACACACACACACACACACACACATACATACAGTAGACGGAGGAAAGTCTACTTATACCCGAGGCTTGACTTGACATTTTGAATCGTAGGAATTTCACATTAGAGTCAAACTAAAAACCACAGCAGCGCCTTCGCTCGCTGTTCATGGTAAAGTGTGAATGTGCGGTCATGACTCTGCATGTGTGTTATCATGTGTGCATTCCTTTGAGTCAATGTGTCCACACCAGAGGTCCTCCGATGGCACGAAAACGAAAGAGTTCAGTAGGCCAGTGTGAAAACATACACACTCATGCAGGGGTTGAATTAACCCAGCGGGCTGTTAGCAAATGAGCAGCTTTCATGCTGACTCCAGAAGCTGCTGCTGTCTCTCCTCATCTCAGGACCTCCTTTATGCTCCTAATTGGGGCAAAACGACACTTGTTTACGTGGCTCTTTGTTTCCAGATGAAGGGATCATAACCAGGACGTGGACTTTTGACCAGGTGTGTGTAGAGGAGGGGGCGGCGCTCTGTTTTTACTGTTTCCATAATCAAAGTGTAACAGAAGGACAGAGGGCGCGGCCAGTTCACCTCTTTTTATTTTAACAGATGGCCCCTCAGTCCCCTGTTATGTGCCACTGTAAAGAGCCACGGCTTGGACAACAATATCAGCTCTGTGCACGAGAGAGGGACAGATGGAAAGAAAGGTCCACAGCTCATACACAGATATTTCTCAGCAATACTGAAGAGCAGGGGGTGGAAACAGCTGCTGTCAGAGTCTTTTGTTGCCTTCTGTGAGCAAGAAAACGGCTCCTGATGAATTAATAATTTATATCACCTCATCACCGCAGCAGCTTCTGTCTGTGCTCTGCTGGTCAACGTCTCTGTAACCAGAAGAGGCATGGGTGCAGATGATCCGGGTGGGATGTAGGAGAGACGTCCCCCCCTAACAAAACATGAACTTGGCAAAGGATGCAACAACGCCTCCGGTACAGTAGGGGGCAGTATGCAACAACTTAACGGTTTCAAATGGAAAAAATAAGAAGCGATGTTGAGGTTCCGCTTCGATTAAATAAATGCAGGAAAATATTCTTCAATACAGCTGCAAATTAGAGTGAGAATAAAAACTAAACAGGCCAAATTATATTGTCTGTCAACTACAACGGAGTATTAGGGTCGCTGTTATAGTATTTAATAATCTGAGATAGGCAAGGCAAGTTTATTTGTAAAGCACAATTCAACAACTAGGTAATTCAAAGTGCTTCACATAAAACATTAAACGCATTGGGATAAATAACACATACAGCATATACATTTAAAACATATATAAGGTCAATTTAAAAGATATAAAAGATTTAAAACGCATAAAAGGTCATTTTTATGTTTAGTCCTGACTCTGGGGACACGGAGCAGACCTGTCCCATGTTTAGTCCTGACTCTGGGGACACAGAGCAGACCTGTCCCATCCTGACTCTGGGGACACAGAGCAGACCTGTCCCATGTTTAGTCCTGACTCTGGGGACACAGAGCAGACCTGTCCCATGTTTAGTCCTGACTCTGGGGACACGGTGCAGACCTGTCCCATGTTAAGTCCTGACTCTGGGGACACAGAGCAGACCTGTCCCATGTTTAGTCCTGACTCTGGGGACACAGAGCAGACCTGTCCCATGTTTAGTCCTGACTCTGGGGACACAGAGCAGACCTGTCCCATGTTTAGTCCTCACTCTGGGGACACAGAGCAGACCTGTCCCATGTTTAGTCCTCACTCTGGGGACACAGAGTAGACCTGTCCCATGTTTAGTCCTGACTCTGGGGACACAGAGCAGACCTGTCCCATGTTTAGTCCTGACTCTGGGGACACAGAGCAGACCTGTCCCATGTTTAGTCCTGACTCTGGGGACACAGAGCAGACCTGTCCCATGTTTAGTCCTGACTCTGGGGACACAGAGCAGACCTGCCCCAGATGATCTGAGAGGTCTGGATGGTTCGTAGCAGAGCAGAAGATCTGAAATGTATTTTGGTCCTAAACCATTCAGTTCTCTGTAAACCAACACAAGTATTTTGAAATCAATTCTTTGACAGTCAGGAAGCCAGTGTAAAGATCTGAGGACTGGAGTGATATGAACGACTTTTTTGTTCTTAGTAGAATAAGTAGCCTGAATGGTCATATTAGTTTTCTATATTTTAAATTGTCACCCTTTTTCTTTTCCATAAAAAACATTCCTCTATAAATACAGTGCATAAAAATCCACCCAAATACAGGAAATTAAGTTTTTGACACCACCAGACTGCTGTTTAATATGTGTTTTCCCCCTAATGTTGAAATGAAATCATCACCCTTCACAGAGGGACACTGTGACCAGGTTTACACACATTTAGGCACAGGTTTGGTGTCACTGATCTGCCCACCTTGAAACTGTGGTGAGAAATCTTCTGTGCTCCCGGGTTGAAGATGTGTGTGAAGCGTTCATGTAACACAAAACGTAATACTTTTTATTAAATTCCTTCACTTTATATATGAGGTAACTCTGGACAGTTTGGATGTAAAATGCCACTTGATTGGTTCAGTGGAGGGCTACAATTGTGAGGCAGTAACTCCAGTTTTCCCTTGTATCTGAAGTCAGAGAACAGGCGATCGCCAGAGTTCCTGCAGGAGGGGGATTCAAATTAATTTTTTATTTATTTTCATTGCCTCCAAAAATCAGCGTTTTTGTGGGGAAAAAAGTAATTTACACACTGATGATCATCTTACTGGCCTGACCACTACGGCAGCCATTCACACATTCATTCAGATTCATCGGGCCTCCCACATGTTTGTCTGCTTTGAAGTATAAATATATGAATATGTCAATAATTATTATTTAAATAACTTAGTATGCACCATAAAAAGCTATGTGCATACGCCCAGTTGCATTTATTAAATATGTTATGCCTGAACAGATGAATTTATTATTAACACACACATTGTAACATTGTAAAGCTGAAGTTGGTAACTCTCAGTAAAAAATATGTTTTTTTTCTTCATATTTGCTAAATCTGACAGAGGATCTGTGGAAAAAGCCATGTAGCTCTGTCTCCACCTTCATCGCCTATGGCACCCATCTCTACTGTAGCTCCCACTGCGCCCGACCCTCAACAGCCAATCAGAGGCGAGGAGCGTCAATAACCCATAAAACTGTATACAGTGCTGATCAAATATGAATCACTTCAATTCAATTTTATTTACAGTGCCAAATCATAACAAAAGTCATCTCCAGACACTTTACCTGTAGAGTAGGTCAAGGCTCACCTCGCTTCCCTCATCCGTCTGGGAAGAAAAGCCTTCAGAGCCGTTCTCTGGTTCTTTTAAAGAAGAAATATTTGCTAGATCGGACGACACGGATGTAACAGCAGCATCCAGGTTGACGCCTGCTTCCTCGATGCGAGCCGCCACAGTCGTTTCTCCGCTACGTCACATCTATAAAACCCCGCCCGGCGGTTCTGATTGGCCCGACCATCTTTTGCGGACCCTGAAATCACTTTCCTATGGAGCGAAGTCATGTGGCGAGAGTCAGGTAAGGTCAAGACCACACTCTATGACTTATTCAACTTTTTATTATAATTTTACTAATTATGAATTATTATACTTTCTATTATAGTTATTATATACAGTATTAATCCAGCAATCTTTTGCACACAGTGTCGAGGAAAACCTTGCCTTTAACAGCAGGAACGTCTGACAGACCCAGCTCTGTGGAGGACGGACATCTGTCTGCACCGGTTGGGGAGGAAGAAAAGGAGAGAAAAGACGGACAGATGGACAGAGAGAGACAAAGACAGACAGAGACACTTCCAGAGAAACCACAAAAGTAACGGTAACTATAATAATATCTATAGTAATGTGAATATGACTCATGTGTTATGGCAGTTAATAAAGTAGAAAAAGTAGAAACAAGCGCAGCGAAGGTGATGAAACATGATCAATGGTGAGTATAAGTAGCTGTGTTACAATAAGAAACAGGACGGATAATGTTTTTATGGCTACAAATGTTATAATTTATAAAACTAATGATAGTTTATATGAGTAATAGTGATAATAGCAGCAGGAAGCGTCGCCACGATCAGCAGAGACCTGCGAGACGACAAAGCACAAACAACTCCGGGGAAGAAGTTGAATTAGTAACATGCATTAATGAGACATGAATGATACAAACAGAGAGGAGAGAAGCTCAGAGGATCAGGAACAGGATCATCCCCCGGCAGACGAGGCCTGTAGCAGCATCATTAAGCCCTAACTATAAGCTTTATCAAAGAGGAAAGTTTTAAGTTTACTCATATGGGGACGGTATCTGCCTCCTGAACAACGCTAAAGATCCTGTGTCTGTGTTATTACAGTTATTTCAGTGTACTGTTTAGGTGTAAGACAAGAAAAGTCTGTCCCGCCAGTCAGCAGGTGGGCGGGGCTTGGTTTTAACTCGACTTGGTCTCAAACGTTCTCATGTCACAGCTAAACCGTAAACTAAAACATGCTCTGAAAACACTTTATGTGAGAGTCCAATAACATAATGTTGATCCACATGCCTTAGTTTCACATCAGGAGCAGAAGGTGGAGGCAGAGCTGCATGACTTTTTCACAGGTCGTCTCTCTCGTTGGGCTGTCAGGATATTATAGTGAAGGTTTCAGCGAAAACTATTGTTAATAGAAAGTAACTGACTTCAGCTCTAAGGCGCTCGGTGGATCAACGTGTTGTGACAGTGCCCTCGCAGCTCACAGAAAAATGCATAAACACTCACATATCTTTTCTCTTACTGTCACATTTCTCTGTGATTTCTTGGCTCGGGAAACGGTGTCCTCATCGTTTTGGTCGGTGTTCACTCGAGGGCACGGGCTTCAGACCAGCCCGTCTTCCTCTAGTTTCACTTTAAATGAAAAACACATAACAGACTATGAAGGAAAACATGCTAAACTAATTACACACAGAACTGAAGCCAGAACTAAGGCCAGAACGAGCAGCGAACGCGGTCCAGAAAAAGCCAGAGCCACTCATTACAAACAACTGATTACCCTTTTGTTTCTGTACCTGCGATGACGCAACAGCTTGGATCTAAAGCCTTTTATCGCAATCGTTAGCTTTCATGTAGCCTAATCATTGTTTTCCTGCTGCTCTGCCCCTCTTATGCTGATTAATGTAACTGCGCCATCATTGATATTTTGGAAATCATGAAAATTGACCATTAACTGACTCCATTTGCACGTGATCGTTCTTTCTTTTGTTTGTGAGTTTGCGATTGATGTTCAGGTGTCTCAGATTTCTCCATTCACACGCTCCGACACCCGCTCTGATCGCTCTCCAGACATCATTAAAGTGAATAAATATCCTGATCTCCGGATCCAGTCGTTGGATTACTTCACGTGTTCACATTGTGTGTGATTATTGCTCAGTGACACCAGATGCTGACCCAGGGCTATGTTCAGTACTGTACGTCTGAGAAGAATGTAGACACGTTTGCTCCCTTCGGATTCCTCCGTTTTGAGTTTTTCTCTCTTCGAAACACATTTTAGGCAAACCGGGCTACTATTTCTGCCGTTTAATAACAACGTGGCATCACTCCAAACAGCTGACGTTACTTTTAAAAATGTTTTTAAGGGTTGAAACGCCTCTTCTCCGTGTTTGAAGCTGTTTTTACAGTATCTGCAAATACTGCTGCTCTTTTCAAAATGTATAGGTGCCCTTTATTGGGCTTGTTGCTGTGTGTATGTTGTTCATTAAGACATCAAAATGCTTTACAGTTCATTGCTCTTTTACACTGCCTGCTGGAGCCGGAGCTGTAATTCCAGTTAGTGAGGGATCAGATGGAGGTCACCGCTGGCCTGTGGGGGTTGCGGCGCACCACAAGTCCACCGAGCCTCTCCGGACTACATTACAGCTTTTATCCTCACTAATGGGATCTCTTGGTGGGGAATCCCAAGGGTGATGGGGATTAAGATACCTGGCCTCGCTCCCACGCGCCATTTACCATGTGGGGCGCAGCAAATATGTTGCACATGCTGCTGCTGCAACCTTTGCATCTCTGGCTGCACAAAGAAAAACCACAGGAATCAGCATTTTCCTTTTTTTTGGAGGTTGATTTATGTGTGTTCGCACCCCAGATTGTCAGGGATCTGTCTTTGTGTTCACTCTCCTTCATGCAGCATTTATGCCTCTCCACGCCTCGACCCAGTTGAATCCGACACCGTTTGCAACCCAACGAGAGAGTATCAGATGACGGGGAGCTGGGAGACGCTCCGGCCGCAGAGACAAAGCTGAACGTTAACCCTGCCCCGACTTGAATGACATTGTTGGATACATTTTGGAGTTTCCCGGCGTTACAGCCAAAGTTAGAAGAAAGAGGACGGAGCGAGAAAAACCTTAACTTGGAGGTTGAATGAGGGTGGAATAAGTCCCACTTCTCTTTCTCTCTCAAAGGCCTCACAAAGGAGCGAGGGAAAGCTGTGAACGCTGGCTGAGAGTCTTTATGATCAATATAATAAAACTCATATCTGTTCTAACACTGTAGGGTCTTCTGAGCTCGTCTCCGTACTCTCGTCTGTCTTTTAAACCTTCATCATGCTAAAGCAAGTGTCTGTGTGACTCCATCTGTCTGTCACATGGCGTCAGGGAAACACGGCTCACATGGGATCGACTCAACCACCAACACCACCTCTTCTGCTGCTCTCACACGCCTCCGGCTTGTTTGCGGCTTGTTTGTTTCTATGTCTTGCATCGAGCTTTTTGATCCTCTGTGATACTGACGACAACTGAAACAGATGAAACAACCCTAACCCTGACATGTACTTAGAATTGATTGCTATTTGTTTTTCCTCCCCGTTTTGTGTTGAAACAGCAGCAATCTTTTCTGCAGCCCTGCTGGGGGAGTCACACCACCCGGCAGAGAGCAGCAACAAGGAAAGGTCAGGTGGAGTCCATTGTTACTGAGCTGTCAGGTGTTTGATTCATGAGCAGCAGGTTCACACTGTTTGCGGTACTTTAACTCACTCACCGTTTCCATATTTGTGTTTTATATACAGGAAGAGACCGATATGATTTAGATGGGAAAAGCTTGTGCTTTTGTTCCTGCTGCAAATGTAATCTGAGGACACTGCAGAGCACACGTAGGGAGGAAAATGAAGCATAAACTGGTGAAAAATCCTCTTTTCTAAAGTGCAAAACTCAAAAATATTCAATTTAGAGCCAGTTAAAACAGAAAATAGCAAATAATCGTGTTGGAGAAGTTGCAAGAAAATGCATTTTTACTTGAAAACTTACTCGATTAGCAAAATAGTTGACAATTTCCTGTTGATGTGGTAATCGAATCGAACAAATCGTTTCTGCTCTACCTCCAAGGTAGAGAACCAGGTTTATATTGTGGCTTTGTGTTAGAGCTGCAACGATTAGTTGATTTATGGATTAGGTGTCAACTATGAAATGAATCCTCAACCGTTTGTTAATCAATTAATCAGTTTGAATCATTTTTTGATTAAAAAAAGGGCAAAATTCTCTGATTCCAGCTTGTTAAATGTGAATATATCCTGGTTTATTTCCTCCTCTATGGCAGGAAACTGAATGTCTTTGAGTTGTGCACAAAACAAGACGTTAGAGGACGTCGTGTCGGGTTTTGGGAAACACTTATGGACATTTTTCACCTTAATCGATTCCGATAGGTTGAGAAAATAACTAAAAAAGTGATAAACAATGAAAATAATCATTAGTTTTATATCTTCATAATCAGTGGTAAGATGTGAAATGACCTTGAGCGAGTGGGAGCTGTAACAGGCAGCTGTCCACTCTGAAAACTGTAAAACACGGAGCTGGAAGAGAACACACATTCCTGCTTTAGCTTTTATGAGGTGATTTTGTGCAAAACACAGTAATGTTTTTTTCTGTAAAGAGTGAAAAAAAATCCAAAAATTAGCGGACCTAATGACAGCACAGCTCAGGTTCAGAGCTGAGGTTTTCCTGTGTCCTCGGCCGTGTTTGTTGTGGGTGACTAGAGGGCATCTGGGACTTGGCGGATGAGTGGAGTTCCTTTGGTTCCTCGGTGGAGCTGGTGAACCGGCGCTCTTTAAGCTGACAGTCATTCAACACCCTGCCAAGTCACAGGCTCATAATTCAGCAACACCTTCTGGATACATGGCCCCCACATGAGAGGAGAGAGTGACAGCAACAAAAAAAAGTATGCAGGAAAACAGCTCGTAGAGAGACATTAATGGCCTAAATATGATGGGGAAATAGACTCAGACTAAATTAGTTTTCTGCCTGTTGCACCTGTAAGCGTATAAAATGTAGTCTTTGTGACGTCACCCATAGGTTTCCTCACGCAGTCCCTGCAGGTTCTTATGGACAGTTGGGTCTTTAGACTTGGGGGACCATGAGGAGTGGCTTTTACGTCGAAAAAAGGTCAAAAAAAAGTCCTAAAAAGTCCCAAAAAGTCAAAGTTACGTTGAAAAAAGTCCCAAAAAAGTCAGTTACGTAAAACAAAT